>NW_027285190.1:0-25000 GCF_040894005.1 Engystomops pustulosus | reverse complement strand
AGTTGGCCTATCCGGCCACATGTCACTGTCCCCCGGCCAGACTTGGCGGCAGGTCCCGGGGAGGAACAAGCCCATGGAAGTAGGAGCTCCTACTTCCAAAGCGATGACGTCAGCGGGAGCAGCCGCTCGGCCGTATCCGGCGGCATGTCACTGTTCCCCGGCCAGACTTGGCGGCAAGTCCCGGGGGACGAACAAGCCCATGGAAGTAGGGGCTCAGCGGGAGCAGCCAGTTGGCCTATCCGGCCACATGTCACTGTCCCCCGGCCAGACTTGGCGGCAGGTCCCGGGGAGGAACAAGCCCATGGAAGTAGGAGCTCCTACTTCCAAAGCGATGACGTCAGCGGGAGCAGCCGCTCGGCCGTATCCGGCGGCATGTCACTGTTCCCCGGCCAGACTTGGCGGCAAGTCCCGGGGGACGAACAAGCCCATGGAAGTAGGGGCTCAGCGGGAGCAGCCAGTTGGCCTATCCGGCCACATGTCACTGTCCCCCGGCCAGACTTGGCGGCAAGTCCCGGGGAGGAACAAGCCCATGGAAGTAGGAGCTCCTACTTCCAAAGCGATGACGTCAGCGGGAGAAGCCGCTCGGCCTATCCGGCCACATGTCACTGTCCCCCGTCCACACTTGGCTATAGGTCCCGGGGAGGAATAATGCCCATGGAAGTAGGAGCTCCTACTTCCTAAGGGGCAAGTCAGCGGGAGCAGCCACTTGGCCTATCCGGCCAAGTTTCACTGTTCCCCGGCCACACTTGGCTGTAGGTCCCGGAGAGGAATAATGCCCATGGAAGTAAGAGCTCCTACCTCCAAAGGGGCAAGTCAGCGGGAGAAGCCACTTGGCCTATCCGGCCACATGTCACTGTCCCCCGGCCAAGCTTGGCTGTAGGTCCCGGGGAGGAATAATGCCCATGGAAGTAGGAGCTCCTACTTCCAAAGGGGCAAGTCAGCGGAAGAAGCCACTAGTTCTATCCGGCCAAGAGTCACTGTTCCCCGGCCTTACTTGGCAGTAGGTCCCGGGGAGGAATAATGCCCATGGAAGTAGGAGCTCCTACTTCCAAAGGGGCAAGTCAGCGGGAGAAGCCACTTGGCCTACCCGGCCAAGAGTCACTGTTCCCCGGCCACTCTTGGCAGTAGGTCCCGGGGAGGAATAATGCCCATGGAAGTAGGAGCTCCTACTTCCAAAGGGGCAAGTCAGCGGGAGAAGCCACTAGTTCTATCCGGCCAAGAGTCACTGTTCCCCGGCTACACTTGGCAGTAGGTCCCGGGGAGGAATAATGCCCATGGAAGTAGGAGCTACTACCTCCAAAGGGTGAAGACACTTGGCTCTAAGTCCCCGAGAGGTATACTGCCCATGGGAGTAAGAGCTCCTACTTCCAAAGGGGCAAGTCAGCGGGAGAAGCCACTTGGCCTACCCGGCCAAGAGTCACTGTTCCCCGGCCACACTTGGCAGTAGGTCCCGGGGAGGAATAATGCCCATGGAAGTAAGAGCTCCTACTTCCATAGGGGCAAGTCAGCGGGAGCAGCCACTTGGCCTATCCGGCCAAGTGTCACTGTTCCCCGGCCACACTTGGCTGTAGGTCCCGGAGAGGAATAATGCCCATGGAAGTAAGAGCTCCTACCTCCAAAGGGTGAAGACACTTGGCTCTAAGTCCCCGAGAGGTATACTGCCCATGGAAGTGAGAGCTCCTACTTCCAAAGGGGCAAGTCAGCGGGAGAAGCCACTTGGCCTATCCGGCCAAGAGTCACTGTTCCCCGGCCACACTTGGCAGTAGGTCCCGGGGAGGAATAATGCCCATGGAAGTAAGAGCTCCTACTTCCATAGGGGCAAGTCAGCGGGAGAAGCCACTTGGCCTATCCGGCCAAGAGTCACTGTTCCCCGGCCACACTTGGCAGTAGGTCCCGGGGAGGAATAATGCCCATGGAAGTAGGAGCTCCAACTTCCAAAGGGGCAAGTCAGCGGGAGAAGCCACTTGGCCTATCCGGCCACATGTCACTGTCCCCCGGCCACTCTTGGCTGTAGGTCCCGGGGAGGAATAATGCCCATGGAAGTAGGAGCTCCTACTTCCAAAGGGGCAAGTCAGCGGGAGAAGCCACTTGGACTATCCGGCCAAGAGTCACTGTTCCCCGGCCACACTTGGCAGTATGTCCCGGGGAGGAATAATGCCCATGGAAGTGGGAGCTCCTACTTCCAAAGGGGCAAGTCGGCGGGAGAAGCCACTTGGCCTATCCGGCCAAGAGTCACTGTTCCCCGGCCACACTTGGCAGTAGGTCCCGGGGAGGAATAATGCCCATGGAAGTAGGAGCTCCTACTTCCAAAGGGGCAAGTCAGCGGGAGAAGCCACTTGGCCTATCCGGCCAAGAGTCACTGTTCCCCGGCCACTCTTGGCAGTAGGTCCCGGGGAGGAATAATGCCCATGGAAGTAGGAGCTCCTACTTCCAAAGGGGCAAGTCAGCGGGAGAAGCCACTAGTTCTATCCGGCCAAGAGTCACTGTTCCCCGGCTACACTTGGCAGTAGGTCCCGGGGAGGAATAATGCCCATGGAAGTAGGAGCTCCTACTTCCAAAGGGGCAAGTCAGCGGGAGAAGCCACTTGGCCTATCCGGCCAAGAGTCACTGTTCCCCGGCCACACTTGGCAGTAGGTCCCGGGGAGGAATAATGCCCATGGAATTAGGAGCTCCTACTTCCAAAGGGGCAAGTCAGCGGGAGAAGCCACTTGGCCTACCCGGCCAAGAGTCACTGTTCCCCGGCCACACTTGGCAGTAGGTCCCGGGGAGGAATAATGCCCATGGAAGTAGGAGCTCCTACCTCCAAAGGGGCAAGTCAGCGGGAGAAGCCACTTGGCCTATCCGGCCAAGAGTCACTGTTCCCCGGCCACACTTGGCAGTAGGTCCCGGGGAGGAATAATGCCCATGGAAGTAAGAGCTCCTACTTCCAAAGGGGCAAGTCAGCGGGAGAAGCCACTTGGCCTATCCGGCCACATGTCACTGTCCCCCGGCCAAGCTTGGCTGTAGGTCCCGGGGAGGAATAATGCCCATGGAAGTAGGAGCTCCTACTTCCAAAGGGGCAAGTCAGCGGGAGAAGCCACTAGTTCTATCCGGCCAAGAGTCACTGTTCCCCGGCAACACTTGGCAGTAGGTCCCGGGGAGGAATAATGCCCATGGAAGTAGGAGCTACCACCTCCAAAGGGTGAAGACACTTGGCTCTAAGTCCCCGAGAGGTATACTGCCCATGGGAGTAAGAGCTCCTACTTCCAAAGGGGCAAGTCAGCGGGAGAAGCCACTTGGCCTATCCGGCCAAGAGTCACTGTTCCCCGGCCACACTTGGCAGTAGGTCCCGGGGAGGAATAATGCCCATGGAAGTAGGAGCTCCTACTTCCAAAGGGGCAAGTCAGCGGGAGAAGCCACTTGGGCTATCCGGCCACATGTCACTGTCCCCCGGCCACACTTGGCAGTAGGTCCCGGGGAGGAATAATGCCCATGGAAGTAAGAGCTCCTACTTCCAAAGGGGCAAGTCAGCGGGAGAAGCCACTTGGCCTAACCGGCCACATGTCACTGTCCCCCGGCCACACTTGGCAGTAGGTCCCGGGGAGGAATAATGCCCATGGAAGTAAGAGCTCCTACTTCCAAAGGGGCAAGTCAGCGGGAGCAGCCACTTGGCCTATCCGGCCAAGAGTCACTGTTCCCCGGCCACACTTGGCAGTAGGTCCCGGGGAGGAATAATGCCCATGGAAGTAGGAGCTCCTACTTCCAAAGGGGCAAGTCAGCGGGAGCAGCCACTTGGCCTATCCGTCCAAGAGTCACTGTTCCCCGGCCACACTTGGCTGTAGGTCCCGGGGAGGAATAATGCCCATGGAAGTAGGAGCTCCTACTTCCAAAGGGGCAAGTCAGCGGGAGAAGCCACTAGTTCTATCCGGCCAAGAGTCACTGTCCCCCGGCCACACTTGGCAGTAGGTCCCGGGGAGGAATAATGCCCATGGAAGTAGGAGCTACCACCTCCAAAGGGTGAAGACACTTGGCTCTAAGTCCCCGAGAGGTATACTGCCCATGGGAGTAAGAGCTCCTACTTCCAAAGGGGCAAGTCAGCGGGAGAAGCCACTTGGCCTATCCGGCCAAGAGTCACTGTTCCCCGGCCACACTTGGCAGTAGGTCCCGGGGAGGAATAATGCCCATGGAAGTAGGAGCTCCTACTTCCAAAGGGGCAAGTCAGCGGGAGAAGCCACTTGGGCTATCCGGCCACATGTCACTGTCCCCCGGCCACACTTGGCAGTAGGTCCCGGGGAGGAATAATGCCCATGGAAGTAAGAGCTCCTACTTCCAAAGGGGCAAGTCAGCGGGAGAAGCCACTTGGCCTAACCGGCCACATGTCACTGTCCCCCGGCCACACTTGGCAGTAGGTCCCGGGGAGGAATAATGCCCATGGAAGTAAGAGCTCCTACTTCCAAAGGGGCAAGTCAGCGGGAGCAGCCACTTGGCCTATCCGGCCAAGAGTCACTGTTCCCCGGCCACACTTGGCAGTAGGTCCCGGGGAGGAATAATGCCCATGGAAGTAGGAGCTCCTACTTCCAAAGGGGCAAGTCAGCGGGAGCAGCCACTTGGCCTATCCGTCCAAGAGTCACTGTTCCCCGGCCACACTTGGCTGTAGGTCCCGGGGAGGAATAATGCCCATGGAAGTAAGAGCTCCTACTTCCAAAGGGGCAAGTCAGCGGGAGAAGCCACTTGGCCTATCCGGCCACATGTCACTGTCCCCCGGCCACACTTGGCAGTAGGTCCCGGGGAGGAATAATGCCCATGGAAGTAGGAGCTACTACCTCCAAAGAGTGAAGACACTTGGCTCTAAGTCCCCGAGAGGTATAGTGCCCATGGAAGTAAGAGCTCCTACTTCCAAAGGGGCAAGTCAGCGGGAGAAGCCACTTGGCCTATCCGGCCAAGAGTCACTGTTCCCCGGCCACACTTGGCAGTAGGTCCCGGAGAGGAATAATGCCCATGGAAGTAGGAGCTCCTACTTCCAAAGGGGCAAGTCAGCGGGAGAAGCCACTTGGCATATCCGGCCAAGAGTCACTGTTCCCCGGCCACACTTGGCAGTAGGTCCCGGGGAGGAATAATGCCCATGGAAGTAGGAGCTCCTACTTCCAAAGGGGCAAGTCAGCGGGAGAAGCCACTTGGCCTATCCGGCCACATGTCACTGTCCCCCGGCCACTCTTGGCAGTAGGTCCCGGGGAGGAATAATGCCCATGGAAGTAGGAGCTCCTACTTCCAAAGGGGCTAATCAGCGGGAGAAGCCACTTGGCCTACCCAGGCAAGAGTCACTGTTCCCCGGCCACACTTGGCAGTAGGTCCCGGGGAGGAATAATGCCCATGGAAGTAGGAGCTCCTACTTCCAAAGGGTCAAGTCAGCGGGAGAAGCCACTTGGCCTATCCGGCCAAGAGTCACTGTTCCCCGGCCACACTTGGCAGTAGGTCCCGGGGAGGAATAATGCCCATGGAAGTAGGAGCTCCTACTTCCAAAGGGGCAAGTCAGCGGGAGAAGCCACTTGGCATATCCGGCCAAGAGTCACTGTTCCCCGGCCACACTTGGCAGTAGGTCCCGGGGAGGAATAATGCCCATGGAAGTAGGAGCTCCTACTTCCAAAGGGGCAAGTCAGCGGGAGAAGCCACTTGGCCTATCCGGCCACATGTCACTGTCCCCCGGCCACTCTTGGCAGTAGGTCCCGGGGAGGAATAATGCCCATGGAAGTAGGAGCTCCTACTTCCAAAGGGGCAAGTCAGCGGGAGAAGCCACTTGGCCTACCCAGGCAAGAGTCACTGTTCCCCGGCCACACTTGGCAGTAGGTCCCGGGGAGGAATAATGCCCATGGAAGTAGGAGCTCCTACTTCCAAAGGGTCAAGTCAGCGGGAGAAGCCACTTGGCCTATCCGGCCAAGAGTCACTGTTCCCCGGCCACACTTGGCAGTAGGTCCCGGGGAGGAATAATGCCCATGGAAGTAGGAGCTCCTACTTCCAAAGGGGCAAGTCAGCGGGAGAAGCCACTTGGCCTATCCGAACAAGAGTCACTGTTCCCCGGCCACACTTGGCAGGAGGTCCCGGGGAGGAATAATGCCCATGGAAGTAGGAGCTACTACCTCCAAAGGGTGAAGACACTTGGCTCTAAGTCCCCGAGAGGTATAGTGCCCATGGAAGTAGGAGCTCCTACTTCCAAAGGGGCAAGTCAGCGGGAGAAGCAACTTGGCCTATCCGGCCAAGAGTCACTGTTCCCCGGCCACACTTGGCAGGAGGTCCCGGGGAGGAATAATGCCCATGGAAGTAGGAGCTCCTACTTCCAAAGGGTCAAGTCAGCGGGAGAAGCCACTTGGCCTATCCGGCCAAGAGTCACTGTTCCCCGGCCACACTTGGCAGTAGGTCCCGGGGAGGAATAATGCCCATGGAAGTAGGAGCTCCTACTTCCAAAGGGGAAAGTAAGCGGGAGAAGCCACTTGGCCTATCCGGCCAAGAGTCACTGTTCCCCGGCCACACTTGGCAGTAGGTCCCGGGGAGGAATAATGCCCATGGAAGTAGGAGCTCCTACTTCCAAAGGGGCAAGTCAGCGGGAGAAGCCACTTGGCCTATCCGGCCAAGAGTCACTGTTCCCCGGCCACACTTGGCAGGAGGTCCCGGGGAGGAATAATGCCCATGGAAGTAGGAGCTCCTACTTCCAAAGGGGCAAGTCAGCGGGAGAAGCCACTTGGGCTATCCGGCCACATGTCACTGTCCCCCGGCAACACTTGGCAGTAGGTCCCGGGGAGGAATAATGCCCATGGAAGTAAGAGCTCCTACTTCCAAAGGGGCAAGTCAGCGGGAGAAGCCACTTGGCCTATCCGGCCACATGTCACTGTTCCCCGGCCACACTTGGCAGTAGGTCCCGGGGAGGAATAATGACCATGGAAGTAAGAGCTCCTACTTCCAAAGGGGCAAGTCAGCGGGAGAAGCCACTTGGCCTATCCGGCCAAGAGTCACTGTTCCCCGGCCACACTTGGCAGTAGGTCCCGGGGAGGAATAATGCCCATGGAAGTAAGAGCTCCTACTTCCATAGGGGCAAGTCAGCGGGAGAAGCCACTTGGCCTATCCGGCCAAGAGTCACTGTTCCCCGGCTACACTTGGCAGTAGGTCCCGGGGAGGAATAATGACCATGGAAGTAAGAGCTCCTACTTCCAAAGGGGCAAGTCAGCGGGAGAAGCCACTTGGCCTATCCGGCCAAGAGTCACTGTTCCCCGGCCACACTTGGCAGTAGGTCCCGGGGAGGAATAATGCCCATGGAAGTAAGAGCTCCTACTTCCAAAGGGGCAAGTCAGCGGGAGAAGCCACTTGGCCTATCCGGCCAAGAGTCACTGTTCCCCGGCCACACTTGGCAGTAGGTCCCGGGGAGGAATAATGCCCATGGAAGTAGGAGCTCCTACTTCCAAAGGGGCAAGTCAGCGGGAGAAGCCACTTGGCCTATCCGGCAAAGAGTCACTGTTCCCCGGCTACACTTGGCAGTAGGTCCCGGGGAGGAATAATGCCCATGGAAGTAGGAGCTCCTACTTCCAAAGGGGCAAGTCAGCGGGAGAAGCCACTTGGCCTATCCGAACAAGAGTCACTGTTCCCCGGCCACACTTGGCAGGAGGTCCCGGGGAGGAATAATGCCCATGGAAGTAGGAGCTACTACCTCCAAAGGGTGAAGACACTTGGCTCTAAGTCCCCGAGAGGTATAGTGCCCATGGAAGTAGGAGCTCCTACTTCCAAAGGGGCAAGTCAGCGGGAGAAGCAACTTGGCCTATCCGGCCAAGAGTCACTGTTCCCCGGCCACACTTGGCAGGAGGTCCCGGGGAGGAATAATGCCCATGGAAGTAGGAGCTCCTACTTCCAAAGGGTCAAGTCAGCGGGAGAAGCCACTTGGCCTATCCGGCCAAGAGTCACTGTTCCCCGGCCACACTTGGCAGTAGGTCCCGGGGAGGAATAATGCCCATGGAAGTAGGAGCTCCTACTTCCAAAGGGGAAAGTAAGCGGGAGAAGCCACTTGGCCTATCCGGCCAAGAGTCACTGTTCCCCGGCCACACTTGGCAGTAGGTCCCGGGGAGGAATAATGCCCATGGAAGTAGGAGCTCCTACTTCCAAAGGGGCAAGTCAGCGGGAGAAGCCACTTGGCCTATCCGGCCAAGAGTCACTGTTCCCCGGCTACACTTGGCAGTAGGTCCCGGGGAGGAATAATGACCATGGAAGTAAGAGCTCCTACTTCCAAAGGGGCAAGTCAGCGGGAGAAGCCACTTGGCCTATCCGGCCAAGAGTCACTGTTCCCCGGCCACACTTGGCAGTAGGTCCCGGGGAGGAATAATGCCCATGGAAGTAAGAGCTCCTACTTCCAAAGGGGCAAGTCAGCGGGAGAAGCCACTTGGCCTATCCGGCCAAGAGTCACTGTTCCCCGGCCACACTTGGCAGTAGGTCCCGGGGAGGAATAATGCCCATGGAAGTAGGAGCTCCTACTTCCAAAGGGGCAAGTCAGCGGGAGAAGCCACTTGGCCTATCCGGCAAAGAGTCACTGTTCCCCGGCTACACTTGGCAGTAGGTCCCGGGGAGGAATAATGACCATGGAAGTAAGAGCTCCTACTTCCAAAGGGGCAAGTCAGCGGGAGAAGCCACTTGGCCTATCCGGCCAAGAGTCACTGTTCCCCGGCCACACTTGGCAGTAGGTCCCGGGGAGGAATAATGCCCATGGAAGTAAGAGCTCCTACTTCCAAAGGGGCAAGTCAGCGGGAGAAGCCACTTGGCCTATCCGGCCAAGAGTCACTGTTCCCCGGCCACACTTGGCAGTAGGTCCCGGGGAGGAATAATGCCCATGGAAGTAGGAGCTCCTACTTCCAAAGGGGCAAGTCAGCGGGAGAAGCCACTTGGCCTATCCGGCCAAGAGTCACTGTCCCCCGGCCACACTTGGCAGTAGGTCCCGGGGAGGAATAATGCCCATGGAAGTAGGAGCTCCTACTTCCAAAGGGGCAAGTCAGCGGGAGAAGCCACTTCGCCTACCCGGCCAAGTGTCACTGTCCCCCGGCCAGACTTGGCGGCAAGTCCCGGGGAGGAATAATGCCCATGGAAGTAGGAGCTCCTACTTCCAAAGGGGCAAGTCAGCGGGAGAAGCCACTTCGCTTACCCGGCCAAGTGTCACTGTCCCCCGGCCAGACTTGGCGGCAAGTCCCGGGGAGGAATAATGCCCATGGAAGTAGGAGCTCACTTGGCTCTAAGTCTTCGAGAGGTATAATGCCCATGGAAGTAAGAGCTCCTACTTCCAAAGGGGCAAGTCAGCGGGAGAAGCCACTTCGCCTACCCGGCCAAGTGTCACTGTCCCCCGGCCAGACTTGGCGGCAAGTCCCGGGGAGGAATAATGCCCATGGAAGTAGGAGCTCCTACTTCCAAAGGGGCAAGTCAGCGGGAGAAGCCACTTCGCCTACCCGGCCAAGTGTCACTGTCCCCCGGCCAGACTTGGCGGCAAGTCCCGGGGAGGAATAATGCCCATGGAAGTAGGAGCTCCTACTTCCAAAGGGGCAAGTCAGCGGGAGAAGCCACTTCGCCTACCCGGCCAAGTGTCACTGTCCCCCGGCCAGACTTGGCGGCAAGTCCCGGGGAGGAATAATGCCCATGGAAGTAGGAGCTCACTTGGCTCTAAGTCTTCGAGAGGTATAATGCCCATGGAAGTAAGAGCTCCTACTTCCAAAGGGGCAAGTCAGCGGGAGAAGCCACTTCGCCTACCCGGCCAAGTGTCACTGTCCCCCGGCCAGACTTGGCGGCAAGTCCCGGGGAGGAATAATGCCCCATGGAGCTCGGGCAGACTAGAAGTAACCTCGTCTGCCAGCTGGAGGGCGCCCTTCCCGGAGCGGAGGGGACCCCCTTGGCCACAAAGTGCAAGCCGAGTTTGGAGCTCGAAACCCGGCCACGCTTGGTCGTAGGTCCCGGTGAGGAACATGGCCATGGAAGTCGGAGCTCAAACCTCCAAATTGACCTCAGCGGGAGCACTTGCTGAGGCTGCCCGGGCATGGGTTACTGTTCCCCGGGCACACTTGGTCGTAGGTCCAAGTGTGGAACGTGTCCATGGAAGTTGAAGTGAAGAGAACCGCGAAAGGGAGTTTTTGCGCGAAGCCGCGGCCGAGGAGGGCTCACCGATCCCGGCGTGATTTCTGCCAGGCCCGGTACCCAAACCGAACTCCGCATGGTGGCTGGATCCGCGACCCTGGAACCCTGGGCCGGGAGCCTAGGGGCGAGAGGGGCCCCATGGAGCTCGGGCAGACTAGAAGTACCCTCG
Source organism: Engystomops pustulosus (assembly GCF_040894005.1). Classification (NCBI taxonomy): domain Eukaryota; kingdom Metazoa; phylum Chordata; class Amphibia; order Anura; family Leptodactylidae; genus Engystomops; species Engystomops pustulosus. The sequence continues at coordinate 14,706 of NW_027285190.1, read as the reverse complement.
TCTGCCCGCTGGAGGGCGCCCTTCCCGGAGCGGAGGGGACCCCCCAAGCGACCAAGTGCAAGCCGAGTTTGGAGCTCGAAACCCGGCCACACTTGGTAGTATGTCCCGGTGAGGAACATGCCCATGGAAGTAAGAGCTCAGCGGGAGCAGCCACTCAGGCTACCCGGGAATGTGTCACTGTCCCCCGGCCAAGACTTGGCGGCAAGTCCCGGGGAGGAATAGTGCCCATGGAAGTAGCTCAGCGGGAGCAGCCGCTCAGGCTACCCGGGAATGTGTCACTGTCCCCCGGCCAGACTTGGCGGCAGGTCCCGGGGAGGAATAGTGCTCATGGAAGTAGCTCAGCGGGAGCAGCTGCTGAGGCTACCCGGGAATGTGTCACTGTCCCTGGGCCACACTTGGTCGTTGGTTCCTGATGAGGAACATGCCCATGGAAGTAAGAGTTCAGCGGGAGAAGCCGCTCAGGCTACCCGGGAATGTGTCACTGTCCCCCGGCCAGACTTGGCGGCAGGTCCCGGGGAGGAATAGTGCCCATGGAAGTCGGAGCTCCAACCTCCAAGTTGACCTCAGCGGGAGCAGCCGCTGAGGCTACCCGGGCATGGGTGACTGTTCCCCGGCCACACTTGGTCGGAGGTCCCGGTGTGGAACATGCCCATGGAAGTTGAAGGGAAGAGAACCGCGAAAGGGAGTTTGGAGGCTGAGCCGCGGCCGAGGAGGTCTCACCGATCCCGGCGTGATTCCAGCCAGGCCCGGTACCCTATACCGAACTCGACAGGGTGGCTGTATCCGGGACCCTGGAACCCTGGGCGGGGAGCCTAGGGGCGAGAGGGGCCCCATGGAGCTCGGGCAGACTAGAAGTACCCTCGTCTGCCCGCTGGAGGGCGCCCTTCCCGGAGCGGAGGGGACCCCCCAAGCGACCAAGTGCAAGCCGAGTTTGGAGCTCGAAACCCGGCCACACTTGGTAGTATGTCCCGGTGAGGAACATGCCCATGGAAGTAAGAGCTCAGCGGGAGCAGCCACTCAGGCTACCCGGGAATGTGTCACTGTCCCCCGGCCAAGACTTGGCGGCAAGTCCCGGGGAGGAATAGTGCCCATGGAAGTAGCTCAGCGGGAGCAGCTGCTGAGGCTACCCGGGAATGTGTCACTGTCCCCCGGCCAGACTTGGCGGCAGGTCCCGGGGAGGAATAGTGCTCATGGAAGTAGCTCAGCGGGAGCAGCTGCTGAGGCTACCCGGGAATGTGTCACTGTCCCTGGGCCACACTTGGTCGTTGGTTCCTGATGAGGAACATGCCCATGGAAGTAAGAGTTCAGCGGGAGAAGCCGCTCAAGCTACCCGGGAATGTGTCACTGTCCCCCGGCCAGACTTGGCGGCAGGTCCCGGGGAGGAACAGTGCCCATGGAAGTCGGAGCTCCAACCTCCAAGTTGACCTCAGCGGGAGCACTTGCTGAGGCTACCCGGGCATGGGCGACTGTTCCCCGGCCACACTTGGTCGGAGGTCCCGGTGTGGAACATGCCCATGGAAGTTGAAGGGAAGAGAACCGCGAAAGGGAGTTTGGAGGCTGAGCCGCGGCCGAGGAGGTCTCACCGATCCCGGCGTGATTCCAGCCAGGCCCGGTACCCTATACCGAACTCGACAGGGTGGCTGTATCCGGGACCCTGGAACCCTGGGCGGGGAGCCTAGGGGCGAGAGGGGCCCCATGGAGCTCGGGCAGACTAGAAGTACCCTCGTCTGCCCGCTGGAGGGCGCCCTTCCCGGAGCGGAGGGGACCCCCCAAGCGACCAAGTGCAAGCCGAGTTTGGAGCTCGAAACCCGGCCACACTTGGTAGTATGTCCCGGTGAGGAACATGCCCATGGAAGTAAGAGCTCAGCGGGAGCAGCCACTCAGGCTACCCGGGAATGTGTCACTGTCCCCCGGCCAAGACTTGGCGGCAAGTCCCGGGGAGGAATAGTGCCCATGGAAGTAGCTCAGCGGGAGCAGCCACTCAGGCTACCCGGGAATGTGTCACTGTCCCCCGGCCAAGACTTGGCGGCAAGTCCCGGGGAGGAATAGTGCTCATGGAAGTAGCTCAGCGGGAGCAGCTGCTGAGGCTACCCAAAAATGTGTCACTGTCCCTGGGCCACACTTGGTCGTTGGTTCCTGATGAGGAACATGCCCATGGAAGTAAGAGTTCAGCGGGAGAAGCCGCTCAGGCTACCCGGGAATGTGTCACTGTCCCTCGGCCAGACTTGGCGGCAGGTCCCGGGGAGGAATAGTGCCCATGGAAGTCGGAGCTCCAACCTCCAAGTTGACCTAAGCGGGAGCAGCCGCTGAGGCTACCCGGGCATGGGTGACTGTTCCCCGGCCACACTTGGTCGGAGGTCCCGGTGTGGAACATGCCCATGGAAGTTGAAGGGAAGAGAACCGCGAAAGGGAGTTTGGAGGCTGAGCCGCGGCCGAGGAGGTCTCACCGATCCCGGCGTGATTCCAGCCAGGCCCGGTACCCTATACCGAACTCGACAGGGTGGCTGTATCCGGGACCCTGGAACCCTGGGCGGGGAGCCTAGGGGCGAGAGGGGCCCCATGGAGCTCGGGCAGACTAGAAGTACCCTCGTCTGCCCGCTGGAGGGCGCCCTTCCCGGAGCGGAGGGGACCCCCCAAGCGACCAAGTGCAAGCCGAGTTTGGAGCTCGAAACCCGGCCACACTTGGTAGTTGGTCCCGGTGAGGAACATGCCCATGGAAGTAAGAGCTCAGCGGGAGCAGCCACTCAGGCTACCCGGCAATGTGTCACTGTCCCCCGGCCAAGACTTGGCGGCAAGTCCCGGGGAGGAATAGTGCCCATGGAAGTAGCTCAGCGGGAGCAGCTGCTGAGGCTACCCGGGAATGTGTCACTGTCCCCCGGCCAGACTTGGCGGCAGGTCCCGGGGAGGAATAGTGCTCATGGAAGTAGCTCAGCGGGAGCAGCTGCTGAAGATACCCGGGAATGTGTCACTGTCCCTGGGCCACACTTGGTCGTTGGTTCCTGATGAGGAACATGCCCATGGAAGTAAGAGTTCAGCGGGAGAAGCCGCTCAGGCTACCCGGGAATGTGTCACTGTCCCCCGGCCAGACTTGGCGGCAGGTCCCGGGGAGGAATAGTGCCCATGGAAGTCGGAGCTCCAACCTCCAAGTTGACCTCAGCGGGAGCACTTGCTGAGGCTACCCGGGCATGGGCGACTGTTCCCCGGCCACACTTGGTCGGAGGTCCCGGTGTGGAACATGCCCATGGAAGTTGAAGGGAAGAGAACCGCGAAAGGGAGTTTGGAGGCTGAGCCGCGGCCGAGGAGGTCTCACCGATCCCGGCGTGATTCCAGCCAGGCCCGGTACCCTATACCGAACTCGGCAGGGTGGCTGTATCCGGGACCCTGGAACCCTGGGCGGGGAGCCTAGGGGCGAGAGGGGCCCCATGGAGCTCGGGCAGACTAGAAGTACCCTCGTCTGCCCGCTGGAGGGCGCCCTTCCCGGAGCGGAGGGGACCCCCAAGCGACCAAGTGCAAGCCGAGTTTGGAGCTCGAAACCCGGCCACACTTGGTAGTATGTCCCGGTGAGGAACATGCCCATGGAAGTAAGAGCTCAGCGGGAGCAGCCACTCAGGCTACCCGGCAATGTGTCACTGTCCCCCGGCCAAGACTTGGCGGCAAGTCCCGGGGAGGAATAGTGCCCATGGAAGTAGCTCAGCGGGAGCAGCCGCTCAGGCTACCCGGGAATGTGTCACTGTCCCCCGGCCAGACTTGGCGGCAGGTCCCGGGGAGGAATAGTGCTCATGGAAGTAGCTCAGCGGGAGCAGCTGCTGAAGATACACGGGAATGTGTCACTGTCCCTGGGCCACACTTGGTCGTTGGTTCCTGATGAGGAACATGCCCATGGAAGTAAGAGTTCAGCGGGAGAAGCCGCTCAGGCTACCCGGGAATGTGTCACTGTCCCCCGGCCAGACTTGGCGGCAGGTCCCGGGGAGGAATAGTGCCCATGGAAGTCGGAGCTCCAACCTCCAAGTTGACCTCAGCGGGAGCACTTGCTGAGGCTACCCGGGCATGGGCGACTGTTCCCCGGCCACACTTGGTCGGAGGTCCCGGTGTGGAACATGCCCATGGAAGTTGAAGGGAAGAGAACCGCGAAAGGGAGTTTGGAGGCTGAGCCGCGGCCGAGGAGGTCTCACCGATCCCGGCGTGATTCCAGCCAGGCCCGGTACCCTATACCGAACTCGGCAGGGTGGCTTTATCCGGGACCCTGGAACCCTGGGCGGGGAGCCTAGGGGCGAGAGGGGCCCCATGGAGCTCGGGCAGACTAGAAGTACCCTCGTCTGCCCGCTGGAGGGCGCCCTTCCCGGAGCGGAGGGGACCCCCCAAGCGACCAAGTGCAAGCCGAGTTTGGAGCTCGAAACCCGGCCACACTTGGTAGTATGTCCCGGTGAGGAACATGCCCATGGAAGTAAGAGCTCAGCGGGAGCAGCCACTCAGGCTACCCGGGAATGTGTCACTGTCCCCCGGCCAAGACTTGGCGGCAGGTCCCGGGGAGGAATAGTGCCCATGGAAGTAGCCCAGCGGGAGCAGCCGCTCAGGCTACCCGGGAATGTGTCACTGTCCCCCGGCCAGACTTGGCGGCAGGTCCCGGGGAGGAATAGTGCTCATGGAAGTAGCTCAGCGGGAGCAGCTGCTGAGGCTACCCGGGAATGTGTCACTGTCCCTGGGCCACACTTGGTCGTTGGTTCCTGATGAGGAACATGCCCATGGAAGTAAGAGTTCAGCGGGAGAAGCCGCTCATGCTACCCGGGAATGTGTCACTGTCCCCCGGCCAGACTTGGCGGCAGGTCCCGGGGAGGAATAGTGCCCATGGAAGTCGGAGCTCCAACCTCCAAGTTGACCTCAGCGGGAGCACTTGCTGAGGCTACCCGGGCATGGGTGACTGTTCCCCGGCCACACTTGGTCGGAGGTCCCGGTGTGGAACATGCCCATGGAAGTTGAAGGGAAGAGAACCGCGAAAGGGAGTTTGGAGGCTGAGCCGCGGCCGAGGAGGTCTCACCGATCCCGGCGTGATTCCAGCCAGGCCCGGTACCCTATACCGAACTCGGCAGGGTGGCTGTATCCGGGACCCTGGAACCCTGGGCGGGGAGCCTAGGGGCGAGAGGGGCCCCATGGAGCTCGGGCAGACTAGAAGTACCCTCGTCTGCCCGCTGGAGGGCGCCCTTCCCGGAGCGGAGGGGACCCCCAAGCGACCAAGTGCAAGCCGAGTTTGGAGCTCGAAACCCGGCCACACTTGGTAGTATGTCCCGGTGAGGAACATGCCCATGGAAGTAAGAGCTCAGCGGGAGCAGCCACTCAGGCTACACGGGAATGTGTCACTGTCCCCCGGCCAAGACTTGGCGGCAAGTCCCGGGGAGGAATAGTGCCCATGGAAGTAGCTCAGCGGGAGCAGCCGCTCAGGCTACCCGGGAATGTGTCACTGTCCCCCGGCCAGACTTGGCGGCAGGTCCCGGGGAGGAATAGTGCTCATGGAAGTAGCTCAGCGGGAGCAGCTGCTGAAGATACCCGGGAATGTGTCACTGTCCCTGGGCCACACTTGGTCGTTGGTTCCTGATGAGGAACATGCCCATGGAAGTAAGAGTTCAGCGGGAGAAGCCGCTCAGGCTACCCGGGAATGTGTCACTGTCCCCCGGCCAGACTTGGCGGCAGGTCCCGGGGAGGAATAGTGCCCATGGAAGTCGGAGCTCCAACCTCCAAGTTGACCTCAGCGGGAGCACTTGCTGAGGCTACCCGGGCATGGGCGACTGTTCCCCGGCCACACTTGGTCGGAGGTCCCGGTGTGGAACATGCCCATGGAAGTTGAAGGGAAGAGAACCGCGAAAGGGAGTTTGGAGGCTGAGCCGCGGCCGAGGAGGTCTCACCGATCCCGGCGTGATTCCAGCCAGGCCCGGTACCCTATACCGAACTCGGCAGGGTGGCTTTATCCGGGACCCTGGAACCCTGGGCGGGGAGCCTAGGGGCGAGAGGGGCCCCATGGAGCTCGGGCAGACTAGAAGTACCCTCGTCTGCCCGCTGGAGGGCGCCCTTCCCGGAGCGGAGGGGACCCCCCAAGCGACCAAGTGCAAGCCGAGTTTGGAGCTCGAAACCCGGCCACACTTGGTAGTTGGTCCCGGTGAGGAACATGCCCATGGAAGTAAGAGCTCAGCGGGAGCAGCCACTCAGGCTACCCGGGAATGTGTCACTGTCCCCCGGCCAAGACTTGGCGGCAAGTCCCGGGGAGGAATAGTGCCCATGGAAGTAGCTCAGCGGGAGCAGCCACTCAGGCTACCCGGGAATGTGTCACTGTCCCTCGGCCACACTTGGTCGTAGGTCCCGGTGAGGAACATGCCCATGGAAGTCGGAGCTCCAACCTCCAACCGGGTGAAGCCTCCGAGAGCTAGCCGGGAATAGGGCGCCAATCCCGGCTACCGCCCTCCAGGCTTGCCCCGGTCGAAAGACCTACGTCCTCGCACCAGCACAAGCGCAAAAATTTTCTAAGTGTGGGAGAACCGAGGACCCGCCCGGTGGCACTCTGCCTCTCGCTGCCGCCCTCCTGGAAGCGTCCTCGGTCACTGTGTGTGCGGCAGATATCAGAGCTCCGGAAAGGTGAAAAAGAACCGGTAAGAGGGCGAATCCGGCAGCTCCCTGCCGGGCGAGGACCACCGCGAGCGGCGGGGACGTCAGACGGGAGACGCGCGGCGGACCTTCCGTCGGAGTGCCTGGGATTTTGACCTCGGAGAAGTTCGAAAAAATTATGCGGTCGGAGCTGTCTGCCCCGGCCGGGGAAGGCTCACCGCCGGCGGCTGCCAACCCCTGGCTTGCCCGCTGGATGCCCTTTCGGAGGCTGCTGAAAAAGAACTGTCAGGCGGGCACCTCTCGGAAGAACCGCAGACCAAAACGACCGGTAAAAATTTTGGGCGATCCGACACGTAGTGCACCTTCGGCGGCAGAGAAAAGCAGCAAAAATACCGGTCAGAGAAGGGGAGTTTTGGTCGACTCTGCCAGGTTTTTGCACTAAGTCAGATCCGTAATGCCAGCGGGACTGAGTCGCTTTTGCGTGCCGTGGTCCTGGAGGCCTGCTCGGACAGAGCGGTCCTTCGGGTCCCGCGGGAAGGGGCATTTCATGTTCCTCTGCGGGAGGTGATCCATTTTCTGCGGGAAATGGCGAGCCCCTTCGGCTACAAGAGTGTGTAGGTCCCGCTCAACAGTCTACGTCCTTAACCATCGGGGACTTTGTAGATTTTGCCCAAAATCGCTCTCCGCAGAACAGAGCGTGAGGTCTCCGCGGCGGAGGCCGGAAAAGGTGCGAGGTGAGCGGCATGGTATGACTGGGCTCGTGCCGCTCACTGCTACCCGGAGCGTGGCGCCCTCCGGGTAAAAAGCTAGCCGGGGCGAGTAGGTGGGTTGACGGGCGCATAAGCAACGCCGTCCCCGCCGTACAAGGTGCCGGTGGCCTGGCGAACCACCGGCGTAAGGCTAGCCAGGGCGTACCGCGGGGCAGAGGGCGCATAAGCCACGCTCTCTCTCCATCCCACCAGCACAAGCGAAAAATTTTCAAAGTGTGGGAGAACCGGCTTCCCGACCGGTGGCACTCTGCCTCTCTCTGCCGCCCTCCTGGAAGCGTCCTCGGTCACTCGGAGTACGGCAGATTTAAGAGCTCCGGAATGGTGAAAAAGAACCGGAGAGAGGGCGACTCCGGCTTCTCTCTGCCGGGCGAGGACCACCGCAGGCGGCGGGGACCTCTGACAGGAGGCGGCGCTGCGGGCAGGCTTTCTAAGTGCCTGGGCTTTTGGCCTCGGCGAAAGTCGAAAAAATTATGCGGTCGGAGCTTTCTGCCCCGGCCGGGGAAGGCTCACCGCCGGCGGCTGCCAACCCCTGGCTTGCCCGCTGGATGCCCTTTCGGAGGCTGCTGAAAAAGAACTGTCAGGCGGGCACCTCTCGGAAGAACCGCAGACCAAAACGACCGGTAAAAATTTTGGGCGATCCGACCCGTAGTGCACCTTCGGCGGCAGAGAAAAGCAACAAAAATACCGGTCAGAGAAGGGGAGTTTTGGTCGACTCTGCCAGGTTTTTGCACTAAGTCAGATCCGTAATGCCAGCGGGACTGAGTCGCTTTTGCGTGCCGTGGTCCTGGAGGCCTGCTCGGACAGAGCGGTCCTGCGGGTCCCGCGGGAAGGGGCATTTCATGTTCCTCTGCGGGAGGTGATCCATTTTCTGCGGGAAATGGCGAGCCCCTTCGGCTACAAGAGTGTGTAGGTCCCGCTCAACAGTCTACGTCCTTAACCATCGGGGACTTTGTAGATTTTGCCCAAAATCGCTCTCCGCAGAACAGAGCGTGAGGTCTCCGCGGCGGAGGCCGGAAAAGGTGCGAGGTGAGCGGCATGGTATGACTGGGCTCGTGCCGCTCACTGCTACCCGGAGCGTGGCGCCCTCCGGGTAAAAGGCTAGCCGGGGCGAGTAGGTGGGATGACGGGCGCATAAGCAACGCCGTCCCCGCCGTACAAGGTGCCGGTGGCCTGGCGAACCACCGGCGTAAGGCTAGCCAGGGCGTACCGCGGGGCAGAGGGCGCATAAGCCACGCTCTCTCTCCATCCCACCAGCACAAGCGAAATATTTTCAAAGTGTGGGAGAACCGGCTTCCCGACCGGTGGCACTCTGCCTCTCGCTGCCGCCCTCCTGGAAGCGTCCTCGGTCACTCGGAGTACGGCAGATTTAAGAGCTCCGGAATGGTGAAAAAGAACCGGAGAGAGGGCGACTCCGGCTTCTCTCTGCCGGGCGAGGACCACCGCAGGCGGCGGGGACGTCTGACAGGAGACGGCGCTGCGGGCAGGCTTTAAAAGTGCATGGGGTTTTGGCCTCGGCAAAAGTCGAAAAAATTATGCGGTCGGAGCTGTCTGCCCCGGCCGGGGAAGGCTCACCGCCGGCGGCTGCCAACCCCTGGCTTGCCCGCTGGATGCCCTTTCGGAGGCTTCTGAAAAAGAACTGTCAGGCGGGCACCTCTCGGAAGAACCGCAGACCAAAACGACCGGTAAAAATTTTGGGCGATCCGACCCGTAGTGCACCTTCGGCGGCAGAGAAAAGCAACAAAAATACCGGTCAGAGAAGGGGAGTTTTGGTCGACTCTGCCAGGTTTTTGCACTAAGTCAGATCCGTAATGCCAGCGGGACTGAGTCGCTTTTGCGTGCCGTGGTCCTGGAGGCCTGCTCGGACAGAGCGGTCCTGCGGGTCCCGCGGGAAGGGGCATTTCATGTTCCTCTGCGGGAGGTGATCCATTTTCTGCGGGAAATGGCGAGCCCCTTCGGCTACAAGAGTGTGTAGGTCCCGCTCAACAGTCTACGTCCTTAACCATCGGGGACTTTGTAGATTTTGCCCAAAATCGCTCTCCGCAGAACAGAGCGTGAGGTCTCCGCGGCGGAGGCCGGAAAAGGTGCGAGGTGAGCGGCATGGTATGACTGGGCTCGTGCCGCTCACTGCTACCCGGAGCGTGGCGCCCTCCGGGTAAAAGGCTAGCCGGGGCGAGTAGGTGGGATGACGGGCGCATAAGCAACGCCGTCCCCGCCGTACAAGGTGCCGGTGGCCTGGCGAACCACCGGCGTAAGGCTAGCCAAGGGCGTACCGCGGGGCAGAGGGCGCATAAGCCACGCTCTCTCTCCATCCCACCAGCACAAGCGAAAAATTTTCAAAGTGTGGGAGAACCGGCTTCCCGACCGGTTGCACTCTGCCTCTCGCTGCCGCCGTCCTGGAAGCGTCCTCGGTCACTCGGAGTACGGCAGATTTAAGAGCTCCGGAATGGTGAAAAAGAACCGGAGAGAGGGCGACTCCGGCTTCTCTCTGCCGGGCGAGGACCACCGCAGGCGGCGGGGACGTCTGACAGGAGACGGCGCTGCGGGCAGGCTTTAAAAGTGCATGGGGTTTTGGCCTCGGAGAAAGTCGAAAAAATTATGCGGTCGGAGCTGTCTGCCCCGGCCGGGGAAGGCTCACCTCCGGCGGCTGCCAACCCCTGGCTTGCCCGCTGGATGGCCTTTCGGAGGCTGCTGAAAAAGAACTGTCAGGCGGGCACCTCTCGGAAGAACCGCAGACCAAAACGACCGGTAAAAATTTTGGGCGATCCGACCCGTAGTGCACCTTCGGCGGCAGAGAAAAGCAACAAAAATACCGGTCAGAGAAGGGGAGTTTTGGTCGACTCTGCCAGGTTTTTGCACTAAGTCAGATCCGTAATGCCAGCGGGACTGAGTCGCTCTTGCGTGCCGTGGTCCTGGAAGCCTGCTCGGACAGAGTGGTCCTTCGGGTCCCGCGGGAAGGGGCATTTCATGTTCCTCTGCGGGAGGTGATCCATTTTCTGCGGGAAATGGCGAGCCCCTTCGGCTACAAGAGTGTGTAGGTCCCGCTCAACAGTCTACGTCCTTAACCATCGGGGACTTTGTAGATTTTGCCCAAAATCGCTCTCCGCAGAACAGAGCGGGAGGTCTCCGCGGCGGAGGCCGGAAAAGGTGCGAGGTGAGCGGCATGGTATGACTGGGCTCGTGCCGCTCACTGCTACCCGGAGCGTGGCGCCCTCCGGGTAAAAGGCTAGCCGGGGCGAGTAGGTGGATTGACGGGCGCATAAGCAACGCCGTCCCCGCCGTACAAGGTGCCGGTGGCCTGGCGAACCACCGGCGTAAGGCTAGCCAAGGGCGTACCGCGGGGCAGAGGGCGCATAAGCCACGCCGTCCCCGCTGTACAAGGTGCCGGTGGCCTGGCGAACCACCGGCGTAAGGCTAGCCAAGGGCGTACCGCGGGGCAGAGGGCGCATAAGCCACGCTCTCTCTCCATCCCACCAGAACAAGCGAAAAAATTTCAAAGTGTGGGAGAACCGGCTTCCCGACCGGTGGCACTCTGCCTCTCGCTGCCGCCCTCCTGGAAGCGTCCTCGGTCACTCGGTGTCCGGCAGATTTCAGAGCTCCGGAATGGTGAAAAAGAACCGGTGAGAGGGCGAATCCGGCTTCTCTCTGCCGGGCGAGGACCACCGCAGGCGGCAAGGGACGTCTGCCAGGAGACGGCGCTGCGGGCAGGCTTTAAAAGTGCATGGGGTTTTGGCCTCGGCGAAAGTCGAAAAAATTTTGCGGTCGGAGCTGTCTGCCCCGGCCGGGGAAGGCTCACCGCCGGCGGCTGCCAACCCCTGGCTTGCCCGCTGGATGCCCTTTCGGAGGCTGCTGAAAAAGAACTGTCAGGCGGGCACCTCTCGGAAGAACCGCAGACCAAAACGACCGGTAAAAATTTTGGGCGATCCGACCCTCAGTGCACCTTCGGCGGCAGAGAAAAGCAACAAAAACACCGGTCAAAGAAGGGAGGTTTTGGTCGACTCTGCCTGGTTTTTGCACTAAGTCAGATCCGTAATGCCAGCGGGACTGAGTCGCTTTTGCGTGCCGTGGTCCTGGAGGCCTGCTCGGACAGAGCGGTCCTTCGGGTCCCGCGGGAAGGGGCATTTCATGTTCCTCTGCGGGAGGTGGTCCATTTTCTGCGGGAAATGGCGAGCCCCATCGGCTACAAGAGTGTGTAGGTCCCGCTCAACAGTCTACGTCCTTAACCATCGGGGACTTTGTAGATTTTGGCAGAAATCGCCCCCCGCAGGTCCTAGCGGGAGGTCTCCGCGGCGGAGGCCGGAGAGGGCGCGAGGTGAGCGGCATGGTATGACTGGGTTCGTGCCGCTCACTGGTACCCGGAGCGTGGCGCCCTCCGGGTAAAAGGCTAGCCGGGGCGAGTAGGTGGGTTGACGGGCGCATAAGCCACGCCGTCCCCGCCGTACAAGGTGCCGGTGGCCTGGCGAACCACCGGCGTAAGGCCAGCCAGGGCGGACCGCGGGGCAGAGGGCGCATAAGCCACGCTCTCTCTCCATCCCACCAGAACAAGCGAAAAATTTTCAAAGTGTGGGAGAACCGGCGACCCGACCGGTGGCACTCTGCCTCTCGCTGCCGCCCTCCTGGAAGCGTCCTCGGTCACTCGGTGTCCGGCAGATTTCAGAGCTCCGGAATGGTGAAAAAGAACCGGAGAGGGGGCGACTCCGGCTTCTCTCTGCCGGGCGAGGACCACCGCAGGCGGCAAGGGACGTCTGACAGGAGACGGCGCTGCGGGCAGGCTTTAAAAGTGCATGGGGTTTTGGCCTCGGCGAAAGTCGAAAAAATTTTGCGGTCGGAGCCGTCTGCCCCGGCCGGGGAAGGCTCACCGCCGGCGGCTGCCAACCCCTGGCTTGCCCGCTGGATGGCCTTTCGGAGGCTGCTGAAAAAGAACTGTCAGGCGGGCACCTCTCGGAAGAACCGCAGACCAAAACGACCGGTAAAAATTTTGGGCGATCCGACCCTCAGTGCACCTTCGGCGGCAGAGAAAAGCATCAAAAATACCGGTCAAAGAAGCGAGGTTTTGGTCGACTCTGCCAGGTTTTTGCACAAAGTGTTGGCATCGTGCGGCGTCGCGCTTTGCCGTACCGTATCCCCAATGGAGCGGCGCCCGGCGGGGTAGGCTAGCCATGTGAGGTCGAGGGCGGGAGGACGGGACGTAAGCCAGGCCGTTCTCCACAAGAAATTCCGGACGCGGAGACCCCTTCTCCGCCCTACGGTCCCCAATGGGGTGGCGCCCGGCGGGTGAGGCTAGCCATGGGAGGACGGGACGTAAGCCAGGCCGTTCTCCACAAGAAATTCCGTACGCGGAGACCCTTCTCCGCCCTACGGTCCCCAATGGGGTGGCGCCCGGCGGGTGAGGCTAGCCATGTGAGGTCGAGGGCGGGAGGACGGGACGTAAGCCAGGCCGTTCTCCACAAGTAAATTCCGGACGCGGAGACCCCTTCTCCGCCCTACGGTCCCCAATGGGGTGGCGCCCGGCGGGTGAGGCTAGCCGTGTGAGGTCGAGGGCGGGAGGACGGGACGTAAGCCAGGCCGTTCTCCACAAGTAAATTCCGGACGCGGAGACCCCTTCTCCGCCCTACGGTCCCCAATGGGGTGGCGCCCGGCGGGTGAGGCTAGCCATGTGAGGTCGAGGGCGGGAGGACGGGACGTAAGCCAGGCCGTTCTCCACAAGTAAATTCCGGACGCGGAGACCCCTTCTCCGCCCTACGGTCCCCAATGGGGTGGCGCCCGGCGGGTGAGGCTAGCCGTGTGAGGTCGAGGGCGGGAGGACGGGACGTAAGCCAGGCCGTTCTCCACAAGTAAATTCCGGACGCGGAGACCCCTTCTCCGCCCTACGGTCCCCAATGGGGTGGCGCCCGGCGGGTGAGGCTAGCCATGTGAGGTCGAGGGCGGGAGGACGGGACGTAAGCCAGGCCGTTCTCCACAAGTAAATTCCGGACGCGGAGACCCCTTCTCCGCCCTACGGTCCCCAATGGGGTGGCTCCCGGCGGGTGAGGCTAGCCATGTGAGGTCGAGGGCGGGAGGACGGGACGCAAGCCAGGCCGTTCTCCACAAACTCCCAGCGGTAGAGTCTCGGCTCTCCGCTCTTTTGATCGATCTGACACAGCGCGATCCGGCGGGGCAGGGCACTTTGCTCGGTCAGGGGTATTGGCCCCGGCCGGTTTATGGTAAAGCGTTCCTTAGCCTCAGTCTTGGTCGCGCATCAATCCCCCGCTCCCCGTGAGCGGCTGTCGTCCTCTGCCTAAGGTTGTGTAGCGCGGTGCCAGTGTGGTCCTCGCACGGCCCCGCTCCTGCCACAGCGGTAGGACTCTCTGCTTCGGCTGAGGTTTGCTACGAAGCGTATGGAACGGGCGTACTCCACCGTACCGTGGGTGGGGGGCGGCGGCGGCGGCGGCAGCGTCCAGCGCGGAGCTCCGGCTCCCGCGGCAGCGCCTCGCCTAGTGTCCCTCGGGCAAGTCCAATCGCCCCCCGCCCGGTCGGAGAGCGCAGACACACCTCTGTGTCCACGGTTTATTTCCGCAGCACGAAAAGGGACGGCTCCCGCCTGCTCCTCGCGGCGGCGACGAGGCTTAGACCCACCGTGGCGTATCCGCGGTAGGTATGCTCGTCGGTCGGAGGAGCGGTTGCGGTCGAGTGGTCCCCAGTGTACCCTGTTAGCGCTGCCCGCCTACGCCTGAAGAGCTGCGGACCGAGAAAAAGGTTCGCTCCGCTGCTGACGGCGAAGCGCGCGGCACGCCGCGGAAGAGGAGAGGGAGCGGTCGCCCCCGGGGCGGCTCCCCTCCGAGTCCGGCAGAAGCAGAGATTGTAGCGGAGGGGGGGTTTCTAAATTCCCCGGGCGTGTTATCCCCAGCGGTAGCCTTTGAACTCTTCAACCGCAAGCACGATCGCACGTTCACAGCACCCGTCACTAGGAGCCGGGCCAGAGGCGGGCGGCAGACGAAACCGACATGAGCGCTTAAGGGTATTGCACCCCCGGCGCCCAGACCCTGGAAATTGAGTCTGCCCCCAAAGCCCACCCGCGTCCTCCTTGGCGCTCCCGGAGTACATGGTCGTAGATGGGCCATCGGTCGCTAATGCCAAACTGCGTCCCAGGGGTGCGTCCCCTCTGACCAACGGCAGACCCATCCCTCTCGCCAATCCGCGGATCCCCGCCAGGTCCCGAACAGGGCTCGTCCTTTAGCGTTTCAAATGCGCCCTCCCCGCCATACGAGGGGTTGAGGACCGTAGCCTTCCCTTACGAGAGGCACCAGGGGTGCGCCTGCTCGAGGGCCCGGCCGTGGGCGTAACGCTTGGGCCGCCCGGGGGAGTCGGT
>NW_027285189.1:77500-102037 GCF_040894005.1 Engystomops pustulosus | reverse complement strand
ACTCTTTGCCGGATAGGCCAAGTGGCTTCTCCCGCTGACTTGCCCCTTTGGAAGTAGGAGCTCCTACTTCCATGGGCATTATTCCTCCCGGGACCTACTGCCAAGTGTGGCCGGGGAACAGTGACTCTTGGCCGGATAGGCCAAGTGGCTTCTCCCGCTGACTTGCCCCTTTGGAAGTAGGAGCTCTTACTTCCATGGGCATTATTCCTCCCGGGACCTACTGCCAAGTGTGGCCGGGGAACAGTGACTCTTGGCCGGGTAGGCCAAGTGGCTTCTCCCGCTGACTTGGCCCCTTTGGAAGTAGGAGCTCTTACTTCCATGGTCATTATTCCCTCCCGGGACCTACTGCCAAGTGTAGCCGGGGAAGAGTGACTCTTGGCCGGATAGGCCAAGTGGCTTCTCCCGCTGACTTGCCCCTATGGAAGTAGGAGCTCTTACTTCCATGGGCATTATTCCTCCCCGGGACCTACTGCCAAGTGTGGCCGGGGAACAGTGACTCTTGGCCGGATAGGCCAAGTGGCTTCTCCCGCTGACTTGCCCTTTGGAAGTAGGAGCTCTTACTTCCATGGTCATTATTCCTCCCCGGACCTACTGCCAAGTGTGGCCGGGGAACAGTGACTCTTGGCCGGATAGGCCAAGTGGCTTCTCCCGCTGACTTGCCCCTTTGGAAGTAGGAGCTCCTACTTCCATGGGCATTATTCCTCCCCGGGACCTACTGCCAAGTGTGGCCGGGGAACAGTGACTCTTGCCTGGGTAGGCCAAGTGGCTTCTCCCGCTGACTTGCCCCTTTGGAAGTAGGAGCTCCTACTTCCATGGGCATTATTCCTCCCCGGGACCTACTGCCAAGTGTGGCCGGGGAACAGTGACTCTTGCCGGATAGAACTAGTGGCTTCTTCCGCTGACTTGCCCCTTTGGAAGTAGGAGCTCCTACTTCCATGGGCATTATTCCTCCCCGGGACCTACAGCCAAGCTTGGCCGGGGGACAGTGACATGTGGCCGGATAGGCCAAGTGGCTTCTCCGCTGACTTGCCCCTATGGAAGTAGGAGCTCTTACTTCCATGGGCAGTATACCTCTCGAGGACTTAGAGCCAAGTGTCTTCACCCTTTGGAGGTAGTAGCTCCTACTTCCATGGGCATTATTCTCCCGGGACCTACTGCCAAGTGTGGCCGGGGACAGTGACATGTGGCCGGATAGGCCAAGTGGCTTCTCCGCTGACTTGCCCCTTTGGAAGTAGGAGCTCTTACTCCATGGGCATTATTCCTCCCCGGGACCTACAGCCAAGAGTGGCCGGGAACAGTGACTCCTGGCCGGATAGGCCAAGTGGCTTCTCCCGCTGACTTGCCCCTTTGGAAGTAGGAGCTCCTACTTCCATGGGCATTATTCCTCCCCGGGACCTACTGCCAAGTGTGGCCGGGGAACAGTGACTCTTGGCCGGATAGGCCAAGTGGCTTCTCCCGCTGACTTGCCCCTTTGGAAGTAGGAGCTCTTACTTCCATGGGCATTATTCCTCCCCGGGACCTACTGCCAAGTGTTGGCCGGGGAACAGTGACTCTTGGCCGGATAGGCCAAGTGGCTTTCTCCCGCTGACTTGCCCCTTTGGAAGTAGGAGCTCTTACTTCCATGGTCATTATTCCTCCCCGGGACCTACTGCCAAGTGTAGCCGGGGAACAGTGACTCTTTGCCGGATAGGCCAAGTGGCTTCTCCCGCTGACTTGCCCCTTTGGAAGTAGGAGCTCCTACTTCCATGGGCATTATTCCTCCCCGGGACCTACTGCCAAGTGTGGCCGGGGAACAGTGACTCTTGCCGGATAGGCCAAGTGGCTTCTCCCGCTGACTTGCCCCTTTGGAAGTAGGAGCTCTTACTTTCCATGGGCATTATTCCTCCCCGGGACCTACTGCCAAGTGTGGCCGGGGAACAGTGACTCTTGGCCGGATAGGCCAAGTGGCTTCTCCCGCTGACTTGCCCCTTTGGAAGTAGGAGCTCTTACTTCCATGGTCATTATTCCTCCCCGGGACCTACTGCCAAGTGTAGCCGGGGAAGAGTGACTCTTGGCCGGATAGGCCAAGTGGCTTCTCCCGCTGACTTGCCCCTATGGAAGTAGGAGCTCTTACTTCCATGGGCATTATTCCTCCCCGGGACCTACTGCCAAGTGTGGCGGGGAACAGTGACTCTTGGCCGGATAGGCCAAGTGGCTTCTCCCGCTGACTTGCCCCTTTGGAAGTAGGAGCTCTTACTTCCATGGTCATTATTCCTCCTCCCCCCGGGATCCTACTGCCAAGTGTGGCCGGGGAACAGTGACTCTTGGCCGGATAGGCCAAGTGGCTTCTCCCGCTGACTTGCCCCTTTGGAAGTAGGAGCTCCTACTTCCATGGGCATTATTCCTCCCCGGGACCTACTGCCAAGTGTGGCCGGGGAACAGTGACTCTTGCCTGGGTAGGCCAAGTGGCTTCTCCCGCTGACTTGCCCCTTTGGAAGTAGGAGCTCCTACTTCCATGGGCATTATTCCTCCCCGGGACCTACTGCCAAGTGTGGCCGGGGAACAGTGACTCTTGGCCGGATAGAACTAGTGGCTTCTTCCGCTGACTTGCCCCTTTGGAAGTAGGAGCTCCTACTTCCATGGGCATTATTCCTCCCGGGACCTACAGCCAAGCTTGGCCGGGGGACAGTGGACATGTGGCCGGATAGGCCAAGTGGCTTCTCCCGCTGACTTGCCCCTATGGAAGTAGGAGGCTCTTACTTCCATGGGCAGTATACCTCTCGAGGACTTAGAGCCAAGTGTCTTCACCCTTTTGGGAGGTAGTAGCTCCTACTTCCATGGGCATTTATTCCTCCCCGGGACCTACTGCCAAGTGTGGCCGGGGGGACAGTGACATGTGGCCGGATAGACCAAGTGGCTTCTCCCGCTGACTTGCCCCTTTGGAAGTAGGAGCTCTTACTTCCATGGGCATTATTCCTCCCCGGGACCTACAGCCAAGTGTGGCCGGGGAACAGTGACTCTTGGACGGATAGGCCAAGTGGCTGCTCCCGCTGACTTGCCCCTTTGGAAGTAGGAGCTCCTACTTCCATGGGCATTATTCCTCCCCGGGACCTACTGCCAAGTGTGGCCGGGAACAGTGACTCTTGGCCGGATAGGCCAAGTGGCTGCTCCCGCTGACTTGCCCCTTTGGAAGTAGGAGCTCTTACTTCCATGGGCATTATTCCTCCCCGGGACCTACTGCCAAGTTGTGGCCGGGGGACAGTGACATGTGGCCGGATAGGCCAAGTGGCTTCTCCCGCTGACTTGCCCCTTTGGAAGTAGGAGCTCTTACTTCCATGGGCATTATTCCTCCCGGGACCTACTGCCAAGTGTTGCCGGGGGACAGTGACATGTGGCCGGATAGCCCAAGTGGCTTCTCCCGCTGACTTGCCCCTTTGGAAGTGGAGCTCCTACTTCCATGGGCATTATTCCTCCCCGGGACCTCCTGCCAAGTGTGGCCGGGGAACAGTGACTCTTGGCCGGATAGGCCAAGTGGCTTCTCCCGCTGACTTGCCCCTTTGGAAGTAGGAGCTCCTACTTCCATGGGCATTATTCCTCCCCGGGACCTACTGCCAAGTGTGGCCGGGGAACAGTGACTCTTGGCCGGATAGGCCAAGTTGCTTCTCCCGCTTACTTTCCCCTTTGGAAGTAGGAGCTCCTACTTCCATGGGCATTATTCCTCCCCGGGACCTACTGCCAAGTGTGGCCGGGGAACAGTGACTCTTGGCCGGATAGGCCAAGTGGCTTCTCCCGCTTACTTTCCCCTTTGGAAGTAGGAGCTCCTACTTCCATGGGCATTATTCCTCCCCGGGACCTACTGCCAAGTGTGGCCGGGAACAGTGACTCTTGGCCGGATAGGCCAAGTGGGCTTCTCCCGCTGACTTGACCCTTTGAAAGTAGGAGCTCCTACTTCCATGGGCATTATTCCTCCCCGGGACCTCCTGCCAAGTGTGGCCGGGGAACAGTGACTCTTGGCCGGATAGGCCAAGTTGCTTCTCCCGCTGACTTGCCCCTTTGGAAGTAGGAGCTCCTACTTTCCATGGGCACTATACCTCTCGGGGACTTAGAGCCAAGTGTCTTCACCCTTTGGAGGTAGTAGCTCCTACTTCATGGGCATTATTCCTCCCCGGGACCTCCTGCCAAGTGTGGCCGGGGAACAGTGACTCTTGTTCGGATAGGCCAAGTGGCTTCTTCCACCGCTGACTTGCCCCTTTGGAAGTAGGAGCTCCTACTTCCATGGGCATTATTCCTCCCCGGGACCTACTGCCAAGTGTGGCCGGGGAACAGTGACTCTTGGCCGGATAGGCCAAGTGGCTTCTCCCGCTGACTTGACCCTTTGAAGTAGGAGCTCCTACTTCCATGGGCATTATTCCTCCCCGGGACCTACTGCAAGTGTGGCCGGGGAACAGTGACTCTTGCCTGGGTAGGCCAAGTGGCTTCTCCCGCTGACTTGCCCTTTGGAAGTAGGAGCTCCTACTTCCATGGGCATTATCCTCCCCGGGACCTACTGCCAAGAGTGGCCGGGGGACAGTGACATGTGGCCGGATAGGCCAAGTGGCTTCTCCCGCTGACTTGCCCCTTTGGAAGTAGGAGCTCCTACTTCCATGGGCATTATTCCTCCCCGGGACCTACTGCCAAGTGTGGCCGGGGAACAGTGACTCTTGGCCGTATATGCCAAGTGGCTTCTCCCGCTGACTTGCCCCTTTGGAAGTAGGAGCTCCTACTTCCATGGGCATTATTCCTCTCCGGGACCCTACTGCCAAGTGTGGCCGGGGAACAGTGACTCTTGGCCGGATAGGCCAAGTGGCTTCTCCCGCTGACTTGACCCTTTGGAAGTAGGAGCTCTTACTTCCATGGGCACTATACCTCTCGTGGACTTAGAGCCAAGTGTCTTCACTCTTTGGAGGTAGTAGGCTCCTACTTCCATGGGCATTATTCCTCCCCGGGACCTACTGCCAAGTGTGGCCGGGGGACAGTGACATGTGGCCGGATAGGCCAAGTGGCTTCTCCCGCTGACTTGCCCCTTTGGAAGTAGGAGCTCTTACTTCCATGGGCATTATTCCCTCCCCGGGACCTACAGCCAAGTGTGGCGGGGAACCAGTGACTCTTGGACGGATAGGCCAAGTGGCTGCTCCCGCTGACTTGCCCCTTTGGAAGTAGGAGCTCCTACTTCCATGGGCATTATTCCTCCCCGGGACCTACTGCCAAGTGTGGCCGGGGAACAGTGACTCTTGGCCGGATAGGCCAAGTGGCTGCTCCGCTGACTTGCCCCTTTGGAAGTAGGAGCTCCTACTTCCATGGGCATTATTCCTCCCCGGGGACTTGCCGCCAAGTCTGGGCCGGGGGACAGTGACACTTGGCCGGGTAGGCGAAGTGGCTTCTCCCGCTGACTTGCCCCTTTGGAAGTAGGAGCTCTTACTTCCATGGGCATTATACCTCTCGAAGACTTAGAGCCAAGTGAGCTCCTACTTCCATGGGCATTATTCCTCCCCGGGACTGCCGCCAAGTCTGGCCGGGGGACAGTGACACTTGGCCGGGTAGGCGAAGTGGCTTCTCCCGCTGACTTGCCCCTTCGGAAGTAGGAAGCTCCTACTTCCATGGGCATTATTCCTCCCCGGGACTTGCCGCCAAGTCTGGCCGGGGGACAGTGACACTTGGCCGGGTAGGCGAGTGGCTTCTCCCGCTGACTTGCCCCTTTGGAAGTAGGAGCTCTTACTTCCATGGGCATTATACCTCTCGAAGACTTAGAGCCAAGTGAGCTCCTACTTCCATGGGCATTATTCCTCCCCGGGACCTACTGCCAGTGTGGCCGGGGAACAGTGACTCTTGGCCGGATAGGCCAAGTGGCTTCTCCGCTGACTTGCCCTATGGAAGTAGGAGCTCTTACTTCCATGGGCATTATTCCTCCCCGGGACCTACTGCCAAGTGTGGCCGGGAACAGTGACTCTTGGCCGGATAGGCCAAGTGGCTTCTCCCGCTGACTTTGCCCCTTTGGAAGTAGGAGCTCTTACTTCCATGGTCATTATTCCTCCCGGGACCTACTGCCAAGTGTGGCCGGGGAACAGTGACTCTTGGCCGGATAGGCCAAGTGGCTTCTCCCGCTGACTTGCCCCTTTGGAAGTAGGAGCTCCTACTTCCATGGCATTATTCCTCCCCGGGACCTACTGCCAAGTGTGGCCGGAACAGTGACTCTTGCCTGGGTAGGCCAAGTGGCTCTCCCGCTGACTTGCCCCTTTGGAAGTAGGAGCTCCTACTTCCATGGGCATTATTCCTCCCGGGACCTACTGCCAAGTGTGGCCGGGGAACAGTGACTCTTGGCCGGATAGAACTAGTGGCTTCTTCCGCTGACTTGCCCTTTGGAAGTAGGAGCTCCTACTTCCATGGGCATTATTCCTCCCCGGGACCTACAGCCAAGCTTGGCCGGGGGACAGTGACATGTGGCCGGATAGGCCAAGTGGCTTCTCCCGCTGACTTGCCCCTATGGAAGTAGGAGCTCTTACTTCCATGGGCAGTATACCTCTCGAGGCTTAGAGCCAAGTGTCTTCACCCTTTGGAGGTAGTAGCTCCTACTTCCATGGGCATTATTCCTCCCCGGGACCTACTGCCAAGTGTGGCCGGGGGACAGTGACATGTGGCCGGATAGGCCAAGTGGCTTCTCCCGCTGACTTGCCCCTTTGGAAGTAGGAGCTCTTACTTCCATGGGCATTATTCCTCCCCGGGACATACAGCCAAGTGTGGCCGGGGAACAGTGACTCTTGGACGGATAGGCCAAGTGGCTGCTCCCGCTGACTTGCCCTTTGGAAGTAGGAGCTCCCTACTTCCATGGGCATTATTCCTCCCCGGGACCTACTGCCAAGTGTGGCCGGGGAACAGTGACTCTTGGCCGGATAGGCCAAGTGGCTGCTCCCGCTGACTTGCCCCTTTGGAAGTAGGAGCTCTTACTTCCATGGGCATTATTCCTCCCCGGGACCTACTGCCAAGTGTGGCCGGGGGACAGTGACATGTGGCCGGATAGGCCAAGTGGCTTCTCCCGCTGACTTGCCCCCTTTGGAAGTAGGAGCTCTACTTCCATGGGCATTATTCCTCCCCGGGACCTACTGCCAAGTGTTGCCGGGGACAGTGACATGTGGCCGGATAGCCCAAGTGGCTTCTCCGCTGACTTGCCCCTTTGGAAGTAGGAGCTCCTACTTCCATGGGCATTATTCCTCCCCGGGACCTCCTGCCAAGTGTGGCCGGGGAACAGTGACTCTTGGCCGGATAGGCCAAGTGGCTTCTCCCGCTGACTTGCCCCTTTGGAAGTAGGAGCTCCTACTTCCATGGGCATTATTCCTCCCCGGGACCTACTGCAAGTGTGGCCGGGGAACAGTGACTCTTGGCCGGATAGGCCAAGTTGCTTCTCCCGCTTACTTTCCCCTTTGGAAGTAGGAGCTCCTACTTCCATGGGCATTATTCCTCCCCGGACCTACTGCCAAGTGTGGCCGGGGAACAGTGACTCTTGGCCGGATAGGCCAAGTGGCTTCTCCCGCTGACTTGACCCTTTGGAAGTAGGAGCTCCTACTTCATGGGCATTATTCCTCCCCGGGACCTCCTGCCAAGTGTGGCCGGGGAACAGTGACTCTTGGCCGGATAGGCCAGTTGCTTCTCCCGCTGACTTGCCCCTTTGGAAGTAGGAGCTCCTACTTCCATGGGCACTATACCCTCTCGGGGACTTAGAGCCAAGTGTCTTCACCCTTTGGAGGTAGTTAGCTCCTACTTCCATGGGCATTATTCCTCCCCGGGACCTCCTGCCAAGTGTGGCCGGGGAACAGTGACTCTTGTTCGGATAGGCCAAGTCACTTCTCCCGCTGACTTGCCCCTTTGGAAGTAGGAGCTCCTACTTCCATGGGCATTATTCCTCCCCGGGACCTACTGCCAAGTGTGACCGGGGAACAGTGACTCTTGGCCGGATAGGCCAAGTGGCTTCTCCCGCTGACTTGACCCTTTGGAAGTAGGAGCTCCTACTTCCATGGGCATTATTCCTCCCGGGACCTACTGCCAAGTGTGGCCCGGGGAACAGTGACTCTTGCCTGGGTAGGCCAAGTGGCTTCTCCCGCTGACTTGCCCCTTTGGAAGTAGGAGCTCCTACTTCCATGGGCATTATTCCTCCCCGGGACCTACTGCCAAGAGTGGCCGGGGGACAGTGACATGTGGCCGGATAGGCCAAGTGGCTTCTCCCGCTGACTTGCCCCTTTGGAAGTAGGAGCTCCTACTTCCATGGGCATTATTCCTCCCCGGGACCTACTGCCAAGAGTGGCCGGGGGACAGTGACATGTGGCCGGATAGGCCAAGTGGCTTCTCCCGCTGACTTGCCCCTTTGGAAGTAGGAGCTCCTACTTCCATGGGCATTATTCCTCCCCGGGACCTACTGCCAAGTGTGGCCGGGGAACAGTGACTCTTGGCCGGATAGGCCAAGTGGCTTCTCCCGCTGACTTGCCCCTTTGGAAGTAGGAGCTCTTACTTCCATGGGCACTATACCTCTCGGGGACTTACAGCCAAGTGTCTTCACTCTTTGGAGGTAGTAGCTCCTACTTCCATGGGCATTATTCCTCCCCGGGACCTACTGCCAAGTGTGGCCGGGGGACAGTGACATGTGGCCGGATAGGCCAAGTGGCTTCTCCCGCTGACTTGCCCCTTTGGAAGTAGGAGCTCCTACTTCCATGGGCATTATTCCTCCCCGGGACCTACTGCCAAGTGTGGCCGGGGAACAGTGACTCTTGGCCGGATAGGCCAAGTGGCTTCTCCCGCTGACTTGCCCCTTTGGAAGTAGGAGCTCTTACTTCCATGGGCATTATTCCTCCCCGGGACCTACTGCCAAGTGTGGCCGGGGAACAGTGACTCTTGGCCGGATAGGCCAAGTGGCTTCTCCCGCTGACTTGCCCCTTTGGAAGTAGGAGCTCTTACTTCCATGGTCATTATTCCTCCCCGGGACCTACTGCCAAGTGTAGCCGGGGAACAGTGACTCTTTGCCGGATAGGCCAAGTGGCTTCTCCCGCTGACTTGCCCCTTTGGAAGTAGGAGCTCCTACTTCCATGGGCATTATTCCTCCCCGGGACCTACTGCCAAGTGTGGCCGGGGAACAGTGACTCTTGGCCGGATAGGCCAAGTGGCTTCTCCCGCTGACTTGCCCCTTTGGAAGTAGGAGCTCTTACTTCCATGGGCATTATTCCTCCCCGGGACCTACTGCCAAGTGTGGCCGGGAACAGTGACTCTTGGCCGGGTAGGCCAAGTGGCTTCTCCCGCTGACTTGCCCCTTTGGAAGTAGGAGCTCTTACTTCCATGGTCATTATTCCTCCCCGGGACCTACTGCCAAGTGTAGCCGGGGAAGAGTGACTCTTGGCCGGATAGGCCAAGTGGCTTCTCCCGCTGACTTGCCCCTATGGAAGTAGGAGCTCTTACTTCCATGGGCATTATTCCTCCCCGGACCTACTGCCAAGTGTGGCCGGGGAACAGTGACTCTTGGCCGGATAGGCCAAGTGGCTTCTCCCGCTGACTTGCCCCTTTGGAAGTAGGAGCTCTTACTTCCATGGTCATTATTCCTCCCCGGGACCTACTGCAAGTGTGGCCGGGGAACAGTGACTCTTGGCCGGATAGGCCAAGTGGCTTCTCCCGCTGACTTGCCCCTTTGGAAGTAGGAGCTCCTACTTCCATGGGCATTATTCCTCCCCGGGACCTACTGCCAAGTGTGGCCGGGGAACAGTGACTCTTGCCTGGGTAGGCCAAGTGGCTTCTCCCGCTGACTTGCCCCTTTGGAAGTAGGAGCTCCTACTTCCATGGGCATTATTCCTCCCCGGGACCTACTGCCAAGTGTGGCCGGGGAACAGTGACTCTTGGCCGGATAGAACTAGTGGCTTCTTCCGCTGACTTGCCCCTTTGGAAGTAGGAGCTCCTACTTCCATGGGCATTATTCCTCCCCGGGACCTACAGCCAAGCTTGGCCGGGGGACAGTGACATGTGGCCGGATAGGCCAAGTGGCTTCTCCCGCTGACTTGCCCCTATGGAAGTAGGAGCTCTTACTTCCATGGGCAGTATACCTCTCGAGGACTTAGAGCCAAGTGTCTTCACCCTTTGGAGGTAGTAGCTCCTACTTCCATGGGCATTATTCCTCCCCGGGACCTACTGCCAAGTGTGGCCGGGGGACAGTGACATGTGGCCGGATAGGCCAAGTGGCTTCTCCCGCTGACTTGCCCCTTTGGAAGTAGGAGCTCTTACTTCCATGGGCATTATTCCTCCCCGGGACCTACAGCCAAGAGTGGCCGGGGAACAGTGACTCCTGGCCGGATAGGCCAAGTGGCTTCTCCCGCTGACTTGCCCCTTTGGAAGTAGGAGCTCCTACTTCCATGGGCATTATTCCTCCCCGGGACCTACTGCCAAGTGTGGCCGGGGAACAGTGACTCTTGGCCGGATAGGCCAAGTGGCTTCTCCCGCTGACTTGCCCCTTTGGAAGTAGGAGCTCTTACTTCCATGGGCATTATTCCTCCCCGGGACCTACTGCCAAGTGTGGCCGGGGAACAGTGACTCTTGGCCGGATAGGCCAAGTGGCTTCTCCCGCTGACTTGCCCCTTTGGAAGTAGGAGCTCTTACTTCCATGGTCATTATTCCTCCCCGGGACCTACTGCCAAGTGTAGCCGGGGAACAGTGACTCTTTGCCGGATAGGCCAAGTGGCTTCTCCCGCTGACTTGCCCCTTTGGAAGTAGGAGCTCCTACTTCCATGGGCATTATTCCTCCCCGGGACCTACTGCCAAGTGTGGCCGGGGAACAGTGACTCTTGGCCGGATAGGCCAAGTGGCTTCTCCGCTGACTTGCCCCTTTGGAAGTAGGAGCTCTTACTTCCATGGGCATTATTCCTCCCCGGGACCTACTGCCAAGTGTGGCCGGGGAACAGTGACTCTTGCCGGATAGGCCAAGTGGCTTCTCCCGCTGACTTGCCCCTTTGGAAGTAGGAGCTCTTACTTCCATGGTCATTATTCCTCCCCGGGACCTACTGCCAAGTGTAGCCGGGGAAGAGTGACTCTTGGCCGGATAGGCCAAGTGGCTTCTCCCGCTGACTTGCCCCTATGGAAGTAGGAGCTCTTACTTCCATGGGCATTATTCCTCCCCGGGACCTACTGCCAAGTGTGGCCGGGGAACAGTGACTCTTGGCCGGATAGGCCAAGTGGCTTCTCCCGCTGACTTGCCCCTTTGGAAGTAGGAGCTCTTACTTCCATGGTCATTATTCCTCCCCGGGACCTACTGCCAAGTGTGGCCGGGGAACAGTGACTCTTGGCCGGATAGGCCAAGTGGCTTCTCCCGCTGACTTGCCCCTTTGGAAGTAGGAGCTCCTACTTCCATGGGCATTATTCCTCCCCGGGACCTACTGCCAAGTGTGGCCGGGGAACAGTGACTCTTGCCTGGGTAGGCCAAGTGGCTTCTCCCGCTGACTTGCCCCTTTGGAAGTAGGAGCTCCTACTTCCATGGGCATTATTCCTCCCCGGGACCTACTGCCAAGTGTGGCCGGGGAACAGTGACTCTTGGCCGGATAGAACTAGTGGCTTCTTCCGCTGACTTGCCCCTTTGGAAGTAGGAGCTCCTACTTCCATGGGCATTATTCCTCCCCGGGACCTACAGCCAAGCTTGGCCGGGGGACAGTGACATGTGGCCGGATAGGCCAAGTGGCTTCTCCCGCTGACTTGCCCCTATGGAAGTAGGAGCTCTTACTTCCATGGGCAGTATACCTCTCGAGGACTTAGAGCCAAGTGTCTTCACCCTTTGGAGGTAGTAGCTCCTACTTCCATGGGCATTATTCCTCCCCGGGACCTACTGCCAAGTGTGGCCGGGGGACAGTGACATGTGGCCGGATAGGCCAAGTGGCTTCTCCCGCTGACTTGCCCCTTTGGAAGTAGGAGCTCTTACTTCCATGGGCATTATTCCTCCCCGGGACCTACAGCCAAGTGTGGCCGGGGAACAGTGACTCTTGGACGGATAGGCCAAGTGGCTGCTCCCGCTGACTTGCCCCTTTGGAATTAGGAGCTCCTACTTCCATGGGCATTATTCCTCCCCGGGACCTACTGCCAAGTGTGGCCGGGGAACAGTGACTCTTGGCCGGATAGGCCAAGTGGCTGCTCCCGCTGACTTGCCCCTTTGGAAGTAGGAGCTCTTACTTCCATGGGCATTATTCCTCCCGGACCTACTGCCAAGTGTGGCCGGGGGACAGTGACATGTGGCCGGATAGGCCAAGTGGCTTCTCCCGCTGACTTGCCCCTTTGGAAGTAGGAGCTCTTACTTCCATGGGCATTATTCCTCCCCGGGACCTACTGCCAAGTGTTGCCGGGGGACAGTGACATGTGGCCGGATAGCCCAAGTGGCTTCTCCCGCTGACTTGCCCCTTTGGAAGTAGGAGCTCCTACTTCCATGGGCATTATTCCTCCCCGGGACCTCCTGCCAAGTGTGGCCGGGGAACAGTGACTCTTGGCCGGATAGGCCAAGTGGCTTCTCCCGCTGACTTGCCCCTTTGGAAGTAGGAGCTCCTACTTCCATGGGCATTATTCCTCCCCGGGACCTACTGCCAAGTGTGGCCGGGGAACAGTGACTCTTGGCCGGATAGGCCAAGTTGCTTCTCCCGCTTACTTTCCCCTTTGGAAGTAGGAGCTCCTACTTCCATGGGCATTATTCCTCCCCGGGACCTACTGCCAAGTGTGGCCGGGGAACAGTGACTCTTGGCCGGATAGGCCAAGTGGCTTCTCCCGCTTACTTTCCCCTTTGGAAGTAGGAGCTCCTACTTCCATGGGCATTATTCCTCCCCGGGACCTACTGCCAAGTGTGGCCGGGGAACAGTGACTCTTGGCCGGATAGGCCAAGTGGCTTCTCCCGCTGACTTGACCCTTTGGAAGTAGGAGCTCCTACTTCCATGGGCATTATTCCTCCCCGGGACCTCCTGCCAAGTGTGGCCGGGGAACAGTGACTCTTGGCCGGATAGGCCAAGTTGCTTCTCCCGCTGACTTGCCCCTTTGGAAGTAGGAGCTCCTACTTCCATGGGCACTATACCTCTCGGGGACTTAGAGCCAAGTGTCTTCACCCTTTGGAGGTAGTAGCTCCTACTTCCATGGGCATTATTCCTCCCCGGGACCTCCTGCCAAGTGTGGCCGGGGAACAGTGACTCTTGTTCGGATAGGCCAAGTGGCTTCTCCCGCTGACTTGCCCCTTTGGAAGTAGGAGCTCCTACTTCCATGGGCATTATTCCTCCCCGGGACCTACTGCCAAGTGTGGCCGGGGAACAGTGACTCTTGGCCGGATAGGCCAAGTGGCTTCTCCCGCTGACTTGACCCTTTGGAAGTAGGAGCTCCTACTTCCATGGGCATTATTCCTCCCCGGGACCTACTGCCAAGTGTGGCCGGGGAACAGTGACTCTTGCCTGGGTAGGCCAAGTGGCTTCTCCCGCTGACTTGCCCCTTTGGAAGTAGGAGCTCCTACTTCCATGGGCATTATTCCTCCCCGGGACCTACTGCCAAGAGTGGCCGGGGGACAGTGACATGTGGCCGGATAGGCCAAGTGGCTTCTCCCCGCTGACTTGCCCCTTTGGAAGTAGGAGCTCCTACTTCCATGGGCATTATTCCTCCCCGGGACCTACTGCCAAGTGTGGCCGGGGAACAGTGACTCTTGGCCGTATATGCCAAGTGGCTTCTCCCGCTGACTTGCCCCTTTGGAAGTAGGAGCTCCTACTTCCATGGGCATTATTCCTCTCCGGGACCTACTGCCAAGTGTGGCCGGGGAACAGTGACTCTTGGCCGGATAGGCCAAGTGGCTTCTCCCGCTGACTTGACCCTTTGGAAGTAGGAGCCTCTTACTTCCATGGGCACTATACCTCTCGTGGACTTAGAGCCAAGTGTCTTCACTCTTTGGAGGTAGTAGCTCCTACTTCCATGGGCATTATTTCCTCCCCGGGACCTACTGCCAAGTGTGGCCGGGGGACAGTGACATGTGGCCGGATAGGCCAAGTGGCTTCTCCGCTGACTTGCCCCTTTGGAAGTAGGAGCTCTTACTTCCATGGGCATTATTCCTCCCCGGGACCTACAGCCAAGTGTGGCCGGGGAACAGTGACTCTTGGACGGATAGGCCAAGTGGCTGCTCCCGCTGACTTGCCCCTTTGGAAGTAGGAGCTCCTACTTCCATGGGCATTATTCCTCCCCGGGACCTACTGCCAAGTGTGGCCGGGGAACAGTGACTCTTGGCCGGATAGGCCAAGTGGCTGCTCCCGCTGACTTGCCCCTTTGGAAGTAGGAGCTCCTACTTCCATGGGCATTATTCCTCCCCGGGACTTGCCGCCAAGTCTGGCCGGGGGACAGTGACACTTGGCCGGGTAGGCGAAGTGGCTTCTCCCGCTGACTTGCCCCTTTGGAAGTAGGAGCTCTTACTTCCATGGGCATTATACCTCTCGAAGACTTAGAGCCAAGTGAGCTCCTACTTCCATGGGCATTATTCCTCCCCGGGACTTGCCGCCAAGTCTGGCCGGGGGACAGTGACACTTGGCCGGGTAGGCGAAGTGGCTTCTCCCGCTGACTTGCCCCTTCGGAAGTAGGAGCTCCTACTTCCATGGGCATTATTCCTCCCCGGGACTTGCCGCCAAGTCTGGCCGGGGGACAGTGACACTTGGCCGGGTAGGCGAAGTGGCTTCTCCCGCTGACTTGCCCCTTTGGAAGTAGGAGCTCTTACTTCCATGGGCATTATACCTCTCGAAGACTTAGAGCCAAGTGAGCTCCTACTTCCATGGGCATTATTCCTCCCCGGGACCTACTGCCAAGTGTGGCCGGGGAACAGTGACTCTTGGCCGGATAGGCCAAGTGGCTTCTCCCGCTGACTTGCCC
Organism: Engystomops pustulosus; assembly: GCF_040894005.1. NCBI lineage: Eukaryota > Metazoa > Chordata > Amphibia > Anura > Leptodactylidae > Engystomops > Engystomops pustulosus. The sequence goes on along the minus strand of NW_027285189.1, from coordinate 87,142 downwards.
CTATGGAAGTAGGAGCTCTTACTTCCATGGGCATTATTCCTCCCCGGGACCTACTGCCAAGTGTGGCCGGGGAACAGTGACTCTTGGCCGGATAGGCCAAGTGGCTTCTCCCGCTGACTTGCCCCTTTGGAAGTAGGAGCTCTTACTTCCATGGTCATTATTCCTCCCCGGGACCTACTGCCAAGTGTGGCCGGGGAACAGTGACTCTTGGCCGGATAGGCCAAGTGGCTTCTCCCGCTGACTTGCCCCTTTGGAAGTAGGAGCTCCTACTTCCATGGGCATTATTCCTCCCCGGGACCTACTGCCAAGTGTGGCCGGGGAACAGTGACTCTTGCCTGGGTAGGCCAAGTGGCTTCTCCCGCTGACTTGCCCCTTTGGAAGTAGGAGCTCCTACTTCCATGGGCATTATTCCTCCCCGGGACCTACTGCCAAGTGTGGCCGGGGAACAGTGACTCTTGGCCGGATAGAACTAGTGGCTTCTTCCGCTGACTTGCCCCTTTGGAAGTAGGAGCTCCTACTTCCATGGGCATTATTCCTCCCCGGGACCTACAGCCAAGCTTGGCCGGGGGACAGTGACATGTGGCCGGATAGGCCAAGTGGCTTCTCCCGCTGACTTGCCCCTATGGAAGTAGGAGCTCTTACTTCCATGGGCAGTATACCTCTCGAGGACTTAGAGCCAAGTGTCTTCACCCTTTGGAGGTAGTAGCTCCTACTTCCATGGGCATTATTCCTCCCCGGGACCTACTGCCAAGTGTGGCCGGGGGACAGTGACATGTGGCCGGATAGGCCAAGTGGCTTCTCCCGCTGACTTGCCCTTTGGAAGTAGGAGCTCTTACTTCCATGGGCATTATTCCTCCCCGGGACCTACAGCCAAGTGTGGCCGGGGAACAGTGACTCTTGGACGGATAGGCCAAGTGGCTGCTCCCGCTGACTTGCCCCTTTGGAAGTAGGAGCTCCTACTTCCATGGGCATTATTCCTCCCCGGGACCTACTGCCAAGTGTGGCCGGGGAACAGTGACTCTTGGCCGGATAGGCCAAGTGGCTGCTCCCGCTGACTTGCCCCTTTGGAAGTAGGAGCTCTTACTTCCATGGGCATTATTCCTCCCGGGACCTACTGCCAAGTGTGGCCGGGGGACAGTGACATGTGGCCGGATAGGCCAAGTGGCTTCTCCCGCTGACTTGCCCCTTTGGAAGTAGGAGCTCTTACTTCCATGGGCATTATTCCTCCCCGGGACCTACTGCCAAGTGTTGCCGGGGGACAGTGACATGTGGCCGGATAGCCCAAGTGGCTTCTCCCGCTGACTTGCCCCTTTGGAAGTAGGAGCTCCTACTTCCATGGGCATTATTCCTCCCCGGGACCTCCTGCCAAGTGTGGCCGGGGAACAGTGACTCTTGGCCGGATAGGCCAAGTGGCTTCTCCCGCTGACTTGCCCCTTTGGAAGTAGGAGCTCCTACTTCCATGGGCATTATTCCTCCCCGGGACCTACTGCCAAGTGTGGCCGGGGAACAGTGACTCTTGGCCGGATAGGCCAAGTTGCTTCTCCCGCTTACTTTCCCCTTTGGAAGTAGGAGCTCCTACTTCCATGGGCATTATTCCTCCCCGGGACCTACTGCCAAGTGTGGCCGGGGAACAGTGACTCTTGGCCGGATAGGCCAAGTGGCTTCTCCCGCTGACTTGACCCTTTGGAAGTAGGAGCTCCTACTTCCATGGGCATTATTCCTCCCCGGGACCTCCTGCCAAGTGTGGCCGGGGAACAGTGACTCTTGGCCGGATAGGCCAAGTTGCTTCTCCCGCTGACTTGCCCCTTTGGAAGTAGGAGCTCCTACTTCCATGGGCACTATACCTCTCGGGGACTTAGAGCCAAGTGTCTTCACCCTTTGGAGGTAGTAGCTCCTACTTCCATGGGCATTATTCCTCCCCGGGACCTCCTGCCAAGTGTGGCCGGGGAACAGTGACTCTTGTTCGGATAGGCCAAGTCACTTCTCCCGCTGACTTGCCCCTTTGGAAGTAGGAGCTCCTACTTCATGGGCATTATTCCTCCCCGGGGACCTACTGCCAAGTGTGACCGGGGAACAGTGACTCTGGCCGGATAGGCCAAGTGGCTTCTCCCGCTGACTTGACCCTTTGGAAGTAGGAGCTCCTACTTCCATGGGCATTATTCCTCCCCGGGACCTACTGCCAAGTGTGGCCGGGGAACAGTGACTCTTGCCTGGGTAGGCCAAGTGGCTTCTCCCGCTGACTTGCCCCTTTGGAAGTAGGAGCTCCTACTTCCATGGGCATTATTCCTCCCCGGGACCTACTGCCAAAGTGGCCGGGGGACAGTGACATGTGGCCGGATAGGCCAAGTGGCTTCTCCCGCTGACTTGCCCCTTTGGAAGTAGGAGCTCCTACTTCCATGGGCATTATTCCTCCCCGGGACCTACTGCCAAGAGTGGCCGGGGGACAGTGACATGTGGCCGGATAGGCCAAGTGGCTTCTCCCGCTGACTTGCCCCTTTGGAAGTAGGAGCTCCTACTTCCATGGGCATTATTCCTCCCCGGGACCTACTGCCAAGTGTGGCCGGGGAACAGTGACTCTTGGCCGGATAGGCCAAGTGGCTTCCTCCCGCTGACTTGCCCCTTTGGAAGTAGGAGCTCTTACTTCCATGGGCACTATACCTCTCGGGGACTTACAGCCAAGTGTCTTCACTCTTTGGAGGTAGTAGCTCCTACTTCCATGGGCATTATTCCTCCCCGGGACCTACTGCCAAGTGTGGCCGGGGGACAGTGACATGTGGCCGGATAGGCCAAGTGGCTTCTCCCGCTGACTTGCCCCTTTGGAAGTAGGAGCTCTTACTTCCATGGGCATTATTCCTCCCCGGGACCTACAGCCAAGTGTGGCCGGGGAACAGTGACTCTTGGACGGATAGGCCAAGTGGCTGCTCCCGCTGACTTGCCCCTTTGGAAGTAGGAGCTCCTACTTCCATGGGCATTATTCCTCCCCGGGACCTACTACCAAGTGTGGCCGGGGAACAGTGACTCTTGGCCGGATAGGCCAAGTGGCTGCTCCCGCTGACTTGCCCCTTTGGAAGTAGGAGCTCTTACTTCCATGGGCATTATTCCTCCCGGGACCTACTGCCAAGTGTGGCCGGGGGACAGTGACATGTGGCCGGTTAGGCCAAGTGCTTCTCCCGCTGACTTGCCCCTTTGGAAGTAGGAGCTCTTACTTCCATGGGCATTATTCCTCCCCGGGACCTACTGCCAAGTGTGGCCGGGGGACAGTGACATGTGGCCGGATAGCCCAAGTGCTTCTCCCGCTGACTTGCCCCTTTGGAAGTAGGAGCTCCTACTTCCATGGGCATTATTCCTCCCCGGGACCTACTGCCAAGTGTGCCGGGGAACAGTGACTCTTGGCCGGATAGGCCAAGTGGGCTTCTCCCGCTGACTTGCCCCTTTGAAGTAGGAGCTCTTACTCCCATGGGCAGTATACCTCTCGGGGACTTAGAGCCAAGTGTCTTCACCCTTTGGAGGTAGTAGCTCCTACTTCCATGGGCATTATTCCTCCCCGGGACCTACTGCCAAGTGTTGCCGGGGAACAGTGACTCTTGGCCGGATAGAACTAGTGGCTTCTCCCGCTGACTTGCCCCTTTGGAAGTAGGAGCTCCTACTTCCATGGGCATTATTCCTCCCCGGGACCTACTGCCAAGTGTGGCCGGGGAACAGTGACTCTTGGCCGGATAGGCCAAGTGGCTTCTCCCGCTGACTTGCCCTTTGGAAGTAGGAGCTCCTACTTCCATGGCATTATTCCTCCCCGGGACCTACTGCCAAGTGTGGCCGGGGAACAGTGACTCTTGGCCGGATAGAACTAGTGGCTTCTTCCGCTGACTTGCCCCTTTGGAAGTAGGAGCTCCTACTTCCATGGGCATTATTCCTCCCCGGGACCTACAGCCAAGCTTGGCCGGGGGACAGTGACATGTGGCCGGATAGGCCAAGTGGCTTCTCCCGCTGACTTGCCCCTTTGGAAGTAGGAGCTCTTACTTCCATGGGCATTATTCCTCCCCGGGACCTACTGCCAAGTGTGGCCGGGGAACAGTGACTCTTGGCCGGATAGGCCAAGTGGCTTCTCCCGCTGACTTGCCCCTTTGGAGGTAGGAGCTCCTACTTCCATGGGCATTATTCCTCCCCGGGACCTACTGCCAAGTGTGGCCGGGGAACAGTGACTCTTGGGCCGGGTAGGCCAAGTGGCTTCTCCCGCTGACTTGCCCCTTGGAAGTAGGAGCTCCTACTTCCATGGGCATTATTCCTCCCCGGGACCTACTGCCAAGTGTGGCCGGGGAACAGTGACTCTTGGCCGGATAGGCCAAGTGGCTTCTCCCGCTGACTTGCCCCTTTGGAAGTAGAGCTCCTACTTCCATGGGCATTATTCCTCCCCGGGACCTACTGCCAAGTGTGGCCGGGGAACAGTGACTCTTGGCCGGATAGAACTAGTGGCTTCTTCCGCTGACTTGCCCCTTTGGAAGTAGGAGCTCCTACTTCCATGGGCATTATTCCTCCCCGGGACCTACAGCCAAGCTTGGCCGGGGGACAGTGACATGTGGCCGGATAGGCCAAGTGGCTTCTCCCGCTGACCTGCCCCTTTGGAAGTAGGAGCTCTTACTTCCATGGGCATTATTCCTCCCCGGGACCTACTGCCAAGTGTGGCCGGGGAACAGTGACTCTTGGCCGGATAGGCCAAGTTGGCTTCTCCCGCTGACTTGCCCCTTTGGAAGTAGGAGCTCCTACTTCCATGGGCATTATTCCTCCCCGGGACCTACAGCCAAGCTTGGCCGGGGGACAGTGACATGTGGCCGGATAGGCCAAGTGGCTTCTCCCGCTGACCTGCCCCTTTGGAAGTAGGAGCTCTTACTTCCATGGGCATTATTCCTCCCCGGGACCTACTGCCAAGTGTGGCCGGGGAACAGTGACTCTTGGCCGGGTAGGCCAAGTGGCTTCTCCCGCTGACTTGCCCCTTTGGAGGTAGGAGCTCCTACTTCCATGGGCATTATTCCTCCCGGGACCTACTGCCAAGAGTGGCCGGGGAACAGTGACTCTTGGCCGGATAGGCCAAGTGGCTTCTCCCGCTGACTTGCCCCTTTGGAGGTAGTAGCTCCTACTTCCATGGGCATTATTCCTCCCCGGGACCTACTGCCAAGTGTGCCGGGGAACAGTGACTCTTGGCCGTGTAGGCAAGTGGCTTCTCCCGCTGACTTGCCCCTTTGGAAGTAGGAGCTCCTACTTCCATGGGCACTATTCCTCTCCGGGACCTACTGCCAAGTGTGGCCGGGGAACAGTGACTCTTGGCCGGATAGGCCAAGTGGCTTCTCCCGCTGACTTGCCCCTTTGGAAGTAGGAGCTCTTACTCCCATGGGCAGTATACCTCTCGGGGGACTTAGAGCCAAGTGTCTTCACCCTTTGGAGGTGGTAGCTCCTACTTCCATGGGCATTATTCCTCCCCGGGACCTACTGCCAAGTGTGGCCGGGGAACAGTGACTCTTGGCCGGATAGAACTAGTGGCTTCTCCCGCTGACTTGCCCCTTTGGAAGTAGGAGCTCCTACTTCCATGGGCATTATTCCTCCCCGGGACCTATTGCCAAGTGTGGCCGGGGAACAGTGACTCTTGGCCGGATAGGCCAAGTGGCTTCTCCCGCTGACTTGCCCCTTTGGAAGTAGGAGCTCCTACTTCCATGGGCATTATTTCCTCCCCGGGACCTACTGCCAAGTGTGGCCGGGGAACAGTGACTCTTGGCCGGGTAGGCCAAGCGGCTTCTCCCGCTGACTTGCCCCTTTGGAAGTAGGAGCTCCTACTTCCATGGGCATTATTCCTCCCCGGGACCTACTGCCAAGTGTGGCGGGGAACAGTGACTCTTGGCCGGGTAGGCCAAGTGGCTTCTCCCGCTGACTTGCCCCTTTGGAAGTAGGAGCTCTTACTCCCATGGGCAGTATACCTCTCGGGGACTTAGAGCCAAGTGTCTTCACCCTTTGGAGGTAGTAGCTCCTACTTCCATGGGCATTATTCCTCCCGGGACCTACTGCCAAGTGTAGCCGGGGAACAGTGACTCTTGGCCGGATAGAACTAGTGGCTTCTCCCGCTGACTTGCCCCTTTGGAAGTAGGAGCTCCTACTTCCATGGGCATTATTCCTCCCCGGGAACCTATTGCCAAGTGTGGCCGGGGAACAGTGACTCTTGGCCGGATAGGCCAAGTGGCTTCTCCGCTGACTTGCCCCTTGGAAGTAGGAGCTCCTACTTCCATGGGCATTATTCCTCCCCGGGACCTACTGCCAAGTAAGGCCGGGGAACAGTGACTCTTGGCCGGATAGAACTAGTGGCTTCTTCCGCTGACTTGCCCCTTTGGAAGTAGGAGCTCCTACTTCCATGGGCATTATTCCTCCCCGGGACCTACAGCCAAGTGTGGCCGGGGGACAGTGACATGTGGCCGGATAGGCCAAGTGGCTTCTCCCGCTGACTTGCCCTTTGGAAGTAGGAGCTCCTACTTCCATGGGCATTATTCCTCCCCGGGACCTACTGCCAAGTGTGGCCGGGGAACAGTGACTCTTGGCCGGGTAGGCCAAGTGGCTTCTCCCGCTGACTTTCCCCTTTGGAAGTAGGAGCTCCTACTTCCATGGGCATTATTCCTCCCCGGGACCTACTGCCAAGTGTGGCCGGGGAACAGTGACTCTTGGCCGGGTAGGCCAAGTGGCTTCTCCCGCTGACTTGCCCCTTTGGAAGTAGGAGCTCTTACTCCCATGGCAGTATACCTCTCGGGGACTTAGAGCCAAGTGTCTTCACCCTTTTTAGGTAGTAGCTCCTACTTCCATGGGCATTATTCCTCCCCGGGACCTACTGCCAAGTGTAGCCGGGGAACAGTGACTCTTGGCCGGATAGAACTAGTGGCTTCTCCCGCTGACTTGCCCCTTTGGAAGTAGGAGCTCCTACTTCCATGGGCATTATTCCTCCCCGGGACCTACTGCCAAGAGTGGCCGGGGAACAGTGACTCTTGGCCGGATAGGCCAAGTGGCTTCTCCCGCTGACTTGCCCCTTTGGAAGAAGGAGCTCCTACTTCCATGGGCATTATTCCTCCCCGGGACCTACTGCCAAGTAAGGCCGGGGAACAGTGACTCTTGGCCGGATAGAACTAGTGGCTTCTTCCGCTGACTTGCCCCTTTGGAAGTAGGAGCTCCTACTTCCATGGGCATTATTCCTCCCCGGGACCTACAGCCAAGCTTGGCCGGGGGACAGTGACATGTGGCCGGATAGGCCAAGTGGCTTCTCCCGCTGACTTGCCCCTTTGGAGGTAGGAGCTCTTACTTCCATGGGCATTATTCCTCTCCGGGACCTACAGCCAAGTGTGGCCGGGGAACAGTGAAACTTGGCCGGATAGGCCAAGTGGCTGCTCCCGCTGACTTGCCCCTTTGGAAGTAGGAGCTCCTACTTCCATGGGCATTATTCCTCCCCGGGACCTATAGCCAAGTGTGGCCGGGGGACAGTGACATGTGGCCGGATAGGCCGAGCGGCTTCTCCCGCTGACGTCATCGCTTTGGAAGTAGGAGCTCCTACTTCCATGGGCTTGTTCCTCCCCGGGACTTGCCGCCAAGTCTGGCCGGGGGACAGTGACATGTGGCCGGATAGGCCAACTGGCTGCTCCCGCTGAGCCCCTACTTCCATGGGCTTGTTCGTCCCCCGGGACTTGCCGCCAAGTCTGGCCGGGGAACAGTGACATGCCGCCGGATTCGGCCGAGCGGCTGCTCCCGCTGACGTCATCGCTTTGGAAGTAGGAGCTCCTACTTCCATGGGCTTGTTCCTCCCCGGGACTTGCCGCCAAGTCTGGCCGGGGGACAGTGACATGTGGCCGGATAGGCCAACTGGCTGCTCCCGCTGAGCCCCTACTTCCATGGGCTTGTTCGTCCCCCGGGACTTGCCGCCAAGTCTGGCCGGGGAACAGTGACATGCCGCCGGATACGGCCGAGCGGCTGCTCCCGCTGACGTCATCGCTTTGGAAGTAGGAGCTCCTACTTCCATGGGCTTGTTCCTCCCCGGGACTTGCCGCCAAGTCTGGCCGGGGGACAGTGACATGTGGCCGGATAGGCCAACTGGCTGCTCCCGCTGAGCCCCTACTTCCATGGGCTTGTTCGTCCCCGGGACTTGCCGCCAAGTCTGGCCGGGGAACAGTGACATGCCGCCGGATACGGCCGAGCGGCTGCTCCCGCTGACGTCATCGCTTTGGAAGTCGGAGCTCCTACTTCCATGGGCTTGTTCCTCCCCGGGACTTGCCGCCAAGTCTGGCCGGGGGACAGTGACATGTGGCCGGATAGGCCAACTGGCTGCTCCCGCTGAGCCCCTACTTCCATGGGCTTGTTCGTCCCCGGGACTTGCCGCCAAGTCTGGCCGGGGAACAGTGACATGCCGCCGGATACGGCCGAGCGGCTGCTCCCGCTGACGTCATCGCTTTGGAAGTCGGAGCTCCTACTTCCATGGGCTTGTTCCTCCCCGGGACTTGCCGCCAAGTCTGGCCGGGGGACAGTGACATGTGGCCGGATAGGCCAACTGGCTGCTCCCGCTGAGCCCCTACTTCCATGGGCTTGTTCGTCCCCGGGACTTGCCGCCAAGTCTGGCCGGGGAACAGTGACATGCCGCCGGATACGGCCGAGCGGCTGCTCCCGCTGACGTCATCGCTTTGGAAGTCGGAGCTCCTACTTCCATGGGCTTGTTCCTCCCCGGGACTTGCCGCCAAGTCTGGCCGGGGGACAGTGACATGTGGCCGGATAGGCCAACTGGCTGCTCCCGCTGAGCCCCTACTTCCATGGGCTTGTTCGTCCCCGGGACTTGCCGCCAAGTCTGGCCGGGGAACAGTGACATGCCGCCGGATACGGCCGAGCGGCTGCTCCCGCTGACGTCATCACTTTGGAAGTCGGAGCTCCTACTTCCATGGGCTTGTTCCTCCCCGGGACTTGCCGCCAAGTCTGGCCGGGGGACAGTGACATGTGGCCGGATAGGCCAACTGGCTGCTCCCGCTGAGCCCCTACTTCCATGGGCTTGTTCGTCCCCGGGACTTGCCGCCAAGTCTGGCCGGGGAACAGTGACATGCCGCCGGATACGGCCGAGCGGCTGCTCCCGCTGACGTCATCACTTCGGAAGTCCATGCACGGGGCAAGGCTCGCACTCCAGGCGAGAACCAGCTCTGCGGGGCCGGCGGCGCGTGCTTGGCTGAACCCCCGTGACCAACGGGGGCTAGACGTCGGAGGCATGCCCGCAGAGGTGCACCCCTCGCCGGCCACACTCTCTGACATCCTCCGGCCACTTCTGCTCCGCGCCTACGTTCTACGCGGCTTATGTCTGCCACTGCACGGCACTCTATGTATGCTCTGCATCACTCGCCGCCCTTGCCCAATGATCCATGACTTTATGCTTTGTGTGCTGCCCGCGGGCCTGCTGGCTCTCGCCAATGACGGAGGCACACTGCTCTCTCCGGCTCTCGCTCTCGGGGCATGCCGGCACACGCGCGCCCCCTTCTACTGCGCTCGCTACACGGCTACACGCAGCGAAGCCCCCTGCTCCTCCATCAGCAGCTCCACTGCCGTCTGGGCACCTTCCGATAACCCACCAGACTTAAGCCCGCCCCCCGAGCA
>NW_027285189.1:25000-67500 GCF_040894005.1 Engystomops pustulosus | reverse complement strand
ATAACCTGCAGCGGCTGAGGAGCGAAGATTTCCAGGGTGGGCCCCCGGGGATGCCATACCCCGAGCAGCCTGTCGGCCCCGCTCCTAGCACGCTGGCAAGCAATGGAGTCTTCCCCGCGGCAGCCACCGCCCTCGCCCTAGCCTCGCCGTCGGTCGATGAAGAACGTCGTTCGCCCTCCTCTGGCTCGGGATTTGGAAACGGCCTGGCCTTCGCCTACTCCGTCGGGCAACTGCCTTCCGCCAGCCCCTTCCCTCGAATCCCCTTCTTCCATTTTAGACCCGATCAGGGGATTGGTCAGCCCAGCCCTGGGGTAAGAAGAGGGGTTGGGGTCGGTTCGGCTTCGGGTGCCCCGCTCGGCCAAAGTTTCCCCTCGCTTTGGAAGCACGCGAGGTCGCGGAGGGTGTCGGGGTTATTTTTTCGGCTCCCTGGCTTCGCGGGAGCGGCCTTCGGCTAGGGCCGAGGCCGTCCGGCCCGCGCAGATTTGGACCGGGGTCCGGGGCGAGTACCTGCCTCTCTCACGAAGGGAGTGTCACCGGTAAGAAGCCTCTTCCCACGTCTGCTTGCCGACTTACGCTCGCCCCGACGAGAGGCCCAACCGAAAGAGTGGAAAGGGGCAGAGATTTCCAGGGTCGCCCCACCAGGGATGCAATACCCCAGTGCAGACTGTCGGCCCTGCCCCGAACCTACTCGGTGGTTTGAAGGTTAACCTCTTGGGGAAAAGCAGCGATTCGCCTCGCGGTGCGTGCCTCCGCGGATCTAAACCCCCTCGATCGATGTGGGGCCAGAGGACCCCTTTTCCCCGTACGAAACGGCCGGCTCACCATGGGCTCGACATCCGTGGGTCGGAGAGTTGAGCGCTTACGCGCGGCGGGACCTTATAACCTGCAGCGGCTGAGGAGCGAAGATTTCCAGGGTGGGCCCCCGGGGATGCCATACCCCGAGCAGCCAGTCGGCCCCGCTCCTAGCGCGCTGACGAGCAATGGAGTCTTCCCCGCGGCAGCCACCGCCCTCGCCTCGCCGTCGGTCGATGAAGAGCCGAGTTCGCCCTCCTCTGCTCGGGACTCGGAAACGGCCTGGCCTTCGCCTACTCCGTCGGGCAACTGCCTTCCGCCAGCCCCTTCCCTCGAATCCCCTTCTTCCATTTTAGACCCGATCAGGGGATTGGTCAGCCCAGCCCTGGGGTAGGAAGAGGGGTTGGGGTCGGTTCGGCTTCCGGTGCCCCCGCTCGGCCAAAGGTCCCCTCGCTTTGGAAGCAGAGGGTGCCGGGGTTATTTTCGGCTTGACGCCTAGTCCGGTCCCTGCCGGTTCCCGTGGAGGCCCGCGGTCAAAACCAGCTCCCCGGCTGTCGGAGCCGGAGCCCCGCAGCCCGAGCGGACGCACCGAGTCCCTCATGTAAGGGATAGCCGCCCCTACGGAACGGCCCGGACTGGGACCAGGCACCCCCAGGCGCCGAAGGGGTGGGTCGGCCGTGTTGCCGAAGCTTAGCCGGCGCTGATGACCGCAGCCCCTAACGATGCCCACAGGCGGGGGAGCCAAGGAGGGCACTAGGAAGACGTGGCGGGGTCGGACGGCTCAATTTCCAGGGTGGGACCCCGGGGGTTCAGTACCCCGGGCATCCGGTCGGTTTCGCCGGCGCGACCCCAAGCCTTCCACGGCCCCCTTCGTGGGTGCAGGGATACCGTGCAGGGTGCAGGCTTAGACGCCAATTCCCCAGAAGTTTTAGGGATAGGGTTTGTCCGGGCGCCACCGCAGCGACAACCTCGCAAGAAGCTCTCTTCCACAAAAGCACGGGCAACGTTCGTGTGCGAGTGTTGGTCTCCCATGGTCTACCGACTCCCCCGGGCGGCCCAAGCGTTACGCCCACGGCCGGGCCCTCGAGCAGGCGCACCCCTGGTGCCTCTCGTAAGGGAAGGCTACGGTCCTCAACCCCTCGTATGGCGGGGAGGGCGCATTTGAAACGCTAAAGGACGAGCCCTGTTCGGGACCTGGCGGGGATCCGCGGATTGGCGAGAGGGATGGGTCTGCCGTTGGTCAGAGGGGACGCACCCCTGGGACGCAGTTTGGCATTAGCGACCGATGGCCCATCTACGACCATGTACTCCGGGAGCGCCAAGGAGGACGCGGGTGGGCTTTGGGGGCAGACTCAATTTCCAGGGTCTGGGCGCCGGGGGTGCAATACCCTTAAGCGCTCATGTCGGTTTCGTCTGCCGCCCGCCTCTGGCCCGGCTCCTAGTGACGGGTGCTGTGAACGTGCGATCGTGCTTGCGGTTGAAGAGTTCAAAGGCTACCGCTGGGGATAACACGCCCGGGGAATTTAGAAACCCCCCCCTCCGCTACAATCTCTGCTTCTGCCGGACTCGGAGGGGAGCCGCCCCGGGGGCGACCGCTCCCTCTCCTCTTCCGCGGCGTGCCGCGCGCTTCGCCGTCAGCAGCGGAGCGAACCTTTTTCTCGGTCCGCAGCTCTTCAGGCGTAGGCGGGCAGCGCTAACAGGGTACACTGGGGACCACTCGACCGCAACCGCTCCTCCGACCGACGAGCATACCTACCGCGGATACGCCACGGTGGGTCTAAGCCTCGTCGCCGCCGCGAGGAGCAGGCGGGAGCCGTCCCTTTTCGTGCTGCGGAAATAAACCGTGGACACAGAGGTGTGTCTGCGCTCTCCGACCGGGCGGGGGGCGATTGGACTTGCCCGAGGGACACTAGGCGAGGCGCTGCCGCGGGAGCCGGAGCTCCGCGCTGGACGCTGCCGCCGCCAACGCCGCCGCCCCCCACCCACGGTACGGTGGAGTACGCCCGTTCCATACGCTTCGTAGCAAACCTCAGCCGAAGCAGAGAGTCCTACCGCTGTGGCAGGAGCGGGGCCGTGCGAGGACCACACTGGCACCGCGCTACACAACCTTAGGCAGAGGACGACAGCCGCTCACGGGGAGCGGGGGATTGATGCGCGACCAAGACTGAGGCTAAGGAACGCTTTACCATAAACCGGCCGGGGCCAATACCCCTGACCGAGCAAAGTGCCCTGCCCCGCCGGATCGCGCTGTGTCAGATCGATCAAAAGAGCGGAGAGCCGAGACTCTACCGCTGGGAGTTTGTGGAGAACGGCCTGGCTTGCGTCCCGTCCTCCCGCCCTCGACCTCACATGGCTAGCCTCACCCGCCGGGAGCCACCCCATTGGGGACCGTAGGGCGGAGAAGGGGTCTCCGCGTCCGGAATTTACTTGTGGAGAACGGCCTGGCTTACGTCCCGTCCTCCCGCCCTCGACCTCACATGGCTAGCCTCACCCGCCGGGCGCCACCCCATTGGGGACCGTAGGGCGGAGAAGGGGTCTCCGCGTCCGGAATTTACTTGTGGAGAACGGCCTGGCTTACGTCCCGTCCTCCCGCCCTCGACCTCACATGGCTAGCCTCACCCGCCGGGCGCCACCCCATTGGGGACCGTAGGGCGGAGAAGGGGTCTCCGCGTACGGAATTTCTTGTGGAGAACGGCCTGGCTTACGTCCCGTCCTCCCATGGCTAGCCTCACCCGCCGGGCGCCACCCCATTGGGGACCGTAGGGCGGAGAAGGGGTCTCCGCGTCCGGAATTTCTTGTGGAGAACGGCCTGGCTTACGTCCCGTCCTCCCGCCCTCGACCTCACATGGCTAGCCTACCCCGCCGGGCGCCGCTCCATTGGGGATACGGTACGGCAAAGCGCGACGCCGCACGATGCCAACACTTTGTGCAAAAACCTGGCAGAGTCGACCAAAACCTCGCTTCTTTGACCGGTATTTTTGATGCTTTTCTCTGCCGCCGAAGGTGCACTGAGGGTCGGATCGCCCAAAATTTTTACCGGTCGTTTTGGTCTGCGGTTCTTCCGAGAGGTGCCCGCCTGACAGTTCTTTTTCAGCAGCCTCCGAAAGGCCATCCAGCGGGCAAGCCAGGGGTTGGCAGCCGCCGGCGGTGAGCCTTCCCCGGCCGGGGCAGACGGCTCCGACCGCAAAATTTTTTCGACTTTCGCCGAGGCCAAAACCCCATGCACTTTTAAAGCCTGCCCGCAGCGCCGTCTCCTGTCAGACGTCCCTTGCCGCCTGCGGTGGTCCTCGCCCGGCAGAGAGAAGCCGGAGTCGCCCCCTCTCCGGTTCTTTTTCACCATTCCGGAGCTCTGAAATCTGCCGGACACCGAGTGACCGAGGACGCTTCCAGGAGGGCGGCAGCGAGAGGCAGAGTGCCACCGGTCGGGTCGCCGGTTCTCCCACACTTTGAAAATTTTTCGCTTGTTCTGGTGGGATGGAGAGAGAGCGTGGCTTATGCGCCCTCTGCCCCGCGGTCCGCCCTGGCTGGCCTTACGCCGGTGGTTCGCCAGGCCACCGGCACCTTGTACGGCGGGGACGGCGTGGCTTATGCGCCCGTCAACCCACCTACTCGCCCCGGCTAGCCTTTTACCCGGAGGGCGCCACGCTCCGGGTACCAGTGAGCGGCACGAACCCAGTCATACCATGCCGCTCACCTCGCGCCCTCTCCGGCCTCCGCCGCGGAGACCTCCCGCTAGGACCTGCGGGGGGCGATTTCTGCCAAAATCTACAAAGTCCCCGATGGTTAAGGACGTAGACTGTTGAGCGGGACCTACACACTCTTGTAGCCGATGGGGCTCGCCATTTCCCGCAGAAAATGGACCACCTCCCGCAGAGGAACATGAAATGCCCCTTCCCGCGGGACCCGAAGGACCGCTCTGTCCGAGCAGGCCTCCAGGACCACGGCACGCAAAAGCGACTCAGTCCCGCTGGCATTACGGATCTGACTTTGTGCAAAAACCAGGCAGAGTCGACCAAAACCTCCCTTCTTTGACCGGTGTTTTTGTTGCTTTTCTCTGCCGCCGAAGGTGCACTGAGGGTCGGATCGCCCAAAATTTTTACCGGTCGTTTTGGTCTGCGGTTCTTCCGAGAGGTGCCCGCCTGACAGTTCTTTTTCAGCAGCCTCCGAAAGGGCATCCAGCGGGCAAGCCAGGGGTTGGCAGCCGCCGGCGGTGAGCCTTCCCCGGCCGGGGCAGACAGCTCCGACCGCAAAATTTTTTCGACTTTCGCCGAGGCCAAAACCCCATGCACTTTTAAAGCCTGCCCGCAGCGCCGTCTCCTGGCAGACGTCCCTTGCCGCCTGCGGTGGTCCTCGCCCGGCAGAGAGAAGCCGGATTCGCCCTCTCACCGGTTCTTTTTCACCATTCCGGAGCTCTGAAATCTGCCGGACACCGAGTGACCGAGGACGCTTCCAGGAGGGCGGCAGCGAGAGGCAGAGTGCCACCGGTCGGGAAGCCGGTTCTCCCACACTTTGAAATTTTTTCGCTTGTTCTGGTGGGATGGAGAGAGAGCGTGGCTTATGCGCCCTCTGCCCCGCGGTACGCCCTTGGCTAGCCTTACGCCGGTGGTTCGCCAGGCCACCGGCACCTTGTACAGCGGGGACGGCGTGGCTTATGCGCCCTCTGCCCCGCGGTACGCCCTTGGCTAGCCTTACGCCGGTGGTTCGCCAGGCCACCGGCACCTTGTACGGCGGGGACGGCGTTGCTTATGCGCCCGTCAATCCACCTACTCGCCCCGGCTAGCCTTTTACCCGGAGGGCGCCACGCTCCGGGTAGCAGTGAGCGGCACGAGCCCAGTCATACCATGCCGCTCACCTCGCACCTTTTCCGGCCTCCGCCGCGGAGACCTCCCGCTCTGTTCTGCGGAGAGCGATTTTGGGCAAAATCTACAAAGTCCCCGATGGTTAAGGACGTAGACTGTTGAGCGGGACCTACACACTCTTGTAGCCGAAGGGGCTCGCCATTTCCCGCAGAAAATGGATCACCTCCCGCAGAGGAACATGAAATGCCCCTTCCCGCGGGACCCGAAGGACCACTCTGTCCGAGCAGGCTTCCAGGACCACGGCACGCAAGAGCGACTCAGTCCCGCTGGCATTACGGATCTGACTTAGTGCAAAAACCTGGCAGAGTCGACCAAAACTCCCCTTCTCTGACCGGTATTTTTGTTGCTTTTCTCTGCCGCCGAAGGTGCACTGAGGGTCGGATCGCCCAAAATTTTTACCGGTCGTTTTGGTCTGCGGTTCTTCCGAGAGGTGCCCGCCTGACAGTTCTTTTTCAGCAGCCTCCGAAAGGGCATCCAGCGGGCAAGCCAGGGGTTGGCAGCCGCCGGCGGTGAGCCTTCCCCGGCCGGGGCAGACAGCTCCGACCGCAAAATTTTTTCGACTTTCGCCGAGGCCAAAACCCCATGCACTTTTAAAGCCTGCCCGCAGCGCCGTCTCCTGTCAGACGTCCCTTGCCGCCTGCGGTGGTCCTCGCCCGGCAGAGAGAAGCCGGTTTCGCCCTCTCACCGGTTCTTTTTCACCATTCCGGAGCTCTGAAATCTGCCGGACACCGAGTGACCGAGGACGCTTCCAGGAGGGCGGCAGCGAGAGGCAGAGTGCCACCGGTCGGGTCGCCGGTTCTCCCACACTTTGAAAATTTTTCGCTTGTTCTGGTGGGATGGAGAGAGAGCGTGGCTTATGCGCCCTCTGCCCCGCGGTCCGCCCTGGCTGGCCTTACGCCGGTGGTTCGCCAGGCCACCGGCACCTTGTACGGCGGGGACGGCGTGGCTTATGCGCCCGTCAACCCACCTACTCGCCCCGGCTAGCCTTTTACCCGGAGGGCGCCACGCTCCGGGTACCAGTGAGCGGCACGAACCCAGTCATACCATGCCGCTCACCTCGCGCCCTCTCCGGCCTCCGCCGCGGAGACCTCCCGCTAGGACCTGCGGGGGGCGATTTCTGCCAAAATCTACAAAGTCCCCGATGGTTAAGGACGTAGACTGTTGAGCGGGACCTACACACTCTTGTAGCCGATGGGGCTCGCCATTTCCCGCAGAAAATGGACCACCTCCCGCAGAGGAACATGAAATGCCCCTTCCCGCGGGACCCGAAGGACCGCTCTGTCCGAGCAGGCCTCCAGGACCACGGCACGCAAAAGCGACTCAGTCCCGCTGGCATTACGGATCTGACTTAGTGCAAAAACCAGGCAGAGTCGACCAAAACCTCCCTTCTTTGACCGGTGTTTTTGTTGCTTTTCTCTGCCGCCGAAGGTGCACTGAGGGTCGGATCGCCCAAAATTTTTACCGGTCGTTTTGGTCTGCGGTTCTTCCGAGAGGTGCCCGCCTGACAGTTCTTTTTCAGCAGCCTCCGAAAGGGCATCCAGCGGGCAAGCCAGGGGTTGGCAGCCGCCGGCGGTGAGCCTTCCCCGGCCGGGGCAGACAGCTCCGACCGCAAAATTTTTTCGACTTTCGCCGAGGCCAAAACCCCATGCACTTTTAAAGCCTGCCCGCAGCGCCGTCTCCTGGCAGACGTCCCTTGCCGCCTGCGGTGGTCCTCGCCCGGCAGAGAGAAGCCGGATTCGCCCTCTCACCGGTTCTTTTTCACCATTCCGGAGCTCTGAAATCTGCCGGACACCGAGTGACCGAGGACGCTTCCAGGAGGGCGGCAGCGAGAGGCAGAGTGCCACCGGTCGGGAAGCCGGTTCTCCCACACTTTGAAATTTTTTCGCTTGTTCTGGTGGGATGGAGAGAGAGCGTGGCTTATGCGCCCTCTGCCCCGCGGTACGCCCTTGGCTAGCCTTACGCCGGTGGTTCGCCAGGCCACCGGCACCTTGTACAGCGGGGACGGCGTGGCTTATGCGCCCTCTGCCCCGCGGTACGCCCTTGGCTAGCCTTACGCCGGTGGTTCGCCAGGCCACCGGCACCTTGTACGGCGGGGACGGCGTTGCTTATGCGCCCGTCAATCCACCTACTCGCCCCGGCTAGCCTTTTACCCGGAGGGCGCCACGCTCCGGGTAGCAGTGAGCGGCACGAGCCCAGTCATACCATGCCGCTCACCTCGCACCTTTTCCGGCCTCCGCCGCGGAGACCTCCCGCTCTGTTCTGCGGAGAGCGATTTTGGGCAAAATCTACAAAGTCCCCGATGGTTAAGGACGTAGACTGTTGAGCGGGACCTACACACTCTTGTAGCCGAAGGGGCTCGCCATTTCCCGCAGAAAATGGATCACCTCCCGCAGAGGAACATGAAATGCCCCTTCCCGCGGGACCCGAAGGACCACTCTGTCCGAGCAGGCTTCCAGGACCACGGCACGCAAGAGCGACTCAGTCCCGCTGGCATTACGGATCTGACTTAGTGCAAAAACCTGGCAGAGTCGACCAAAACTCCCCTTCTCTGACCGGTATTTTTGTTGCTTTTCTCTGCCGCCGAAGGTGCACTACGGGTCGGATCGCCCAAAATTTTTACCGGTCGTTTTGGTCTGCGGTTCTTCCGAGAGGTGCCCGCCTGACAGTTCTTTTTCAGCAGCCTCCGAAAGGCCATCCAGCGGGCAAGCCAGGGGTTGGCAGCCGCCGGAGGTGAGCCTTCCCCGGCCGGGGCAGACAGCTCCGACCGCATAATTTTTTCGACTTTCTCCGAGGCCAAAACCCCATGCACTTTTAAAGCCTGCCCGCAGCGCCGTCTCCTGTCAGACGTCCCCGCCGCCTGCGGTGGTCCTCGCCCGGCAGAGAGAAGCCGGAGTCGCCCTCTCTCCGGTTCTTTTTCACCATTCCGGAGCTCTTAAATCTGCCGTACTCCGAGTGACCGAGGACGCTTCCAGGACGGCGGCAGCGAGAGGCAGAGTGCAACCGGTCGGGAAGCCGGTTCTCCCACACTTTGAAAATTTTTCGCTTGTGCTGGTGGGATGGAGAGAGAGCGTGGCTTATGCGCCCTCTGCCCCGCGGTACGCCCTTGGCTAGCCTTACGCCGGTGGTTCGCCAGGCCACCGGCACCTTGTACGGCGGGGACGGCGTTGCTTATGCGCCCGTCATCCCACCTACTCGCCCCGGCTAGCCTTTTACCCGGAGGGCGCCACGCTCCGGGTAGCAGTGAGCGGCACGAGCCCAGTCATACCATGCCGCTCACCTCGCACCTTTTCCGGCCTCCGCCGCGGAGACCTCACGCTCTGTTCTGCGGAGAGCGATTTTGGGCAAAATCTACAAAGTCCCCGATGGTTAAGGACGTAGACTGTTGAGCGGGACCTACACACTCTTGTAGCCGAAGGGGCTCGCCATTTCCCGCAGAAAATGGATCACCTCCCGCAGAGGAACATGAAATGCCCCTTCCCGCGGGACCCGCAGGACCGCTCTGTCCGAGCAGGCCTCCAGGACCACGGCACGCAAAAGCGACTCAGTCCCGCTGGCATTACGGATCTGACTTAGTGCAAAAACCTGGCAGAGTCGACCAAAACTCCCCTTCTCTGACCGGTATTTTTGTTGCTTTTCTCTGCCGCCGAAGGTGCACTACGGGTCGGATCGCCCAAAATTTTTACCGGTCGTTTTGGTCTGCGGTTCTTCCGAGAGGTGCCCGCCTGACAGTTCTTTTTCAGAAGCCTCCGAAAGGGCATCCAGCGGGCAAGCCAGGGGTTGGCAGCCGCCGGCGGTGAGCCTTCCCCGGCCGGGGCAGAAAGCTCCGACCGCATAATTTTTTCGACTTTTGCCGAGGCCAAAACCCCATGCACTTTTAAAGCCTGCCCGCAGCGCCGTCTCCTGTCAGACGTCCCCGCCGCCTGCGGTGGTCCTCGCCCGGCAGAGAGAAGCCGGAGTCGCCCTCTCTCCGGTTCTTTTTCACCATTCCGGAGCTCTTAAATCTGCCGTACTCCGAGTGACCGAGGACGCTTCCAGGAGGGCGGCAGCGAGAGGCAGAGTGCCCCGGTCGGGAAGCCGGTTCTCCCACACTTTGAAAATATTTCGCTTGTGCTGGTGGGATGGAGAGAGAGCGTGGCTTATGCGCCCTCTGCCCCGCGGTACGCCCTGGCTAGCCTTACGCCGTTGGTTCGCCAGGCCACCGGCACCTTGTACGGCGGGGACGGCGTTGCTTATGCGCCCGTCATCCCACCTACTCGCCCCGGCTAGCCTTTTACCCGGAGGGCGCCACGCTCCGGGTAGCAGTGAGCGGCACGAGCCCAGTCATACCATGCCGCTCACCTCGCACCTTTTCCGGCCTCCGCCGCGGAGACCTCACGCTCTGTTCTGCGGAGAGCGATTTTGGGCAAAATCTACAAAGTCCCCGATGGTTAAGGACGTAGACTGTTGAGCGGGACCTACACACTCTTGTAGCCGAAGGGGCTCGCCATTTCCCGCAGAAAATGGATCACCTCCCGCAGAGGAACATGAAATGCCCCTTCCCGCGGGACCCGAAGGACCGCTCTGTCCGAGCAGGCCTCCAGGACCACGGCACGCAAAAGCGACTCAGTCCCGCTGGCATTACGGATCTGACTTAGTGCAAAAACCTGGCAGAGTCGACCAAAACTCCCCTTCTCTGACCGGTATTTTTGTTGCTTTTCTCTGCCGCCGAAGGTGCACTACGGGTCGGATCGCCCAAAATTTTTACCGGTCGTTTTGGTCTGCGGTTCTTCCGAGAGGTGCCCGCCTGACTGTTCTTTTTCAGCAGCCTCCGAAAGGGCATCCAGCGGGCAAGCCAGGGGTTGGCAGCCGCCGGCGGTGAGCCTTCCCCGGCCGGGGCAGAAAGCTCCGACCGCATAATTTTTCGACTTTCGCGAGGCCAAAAGCCCAGGCACTTAGAAAGCCTGCCTGCAGCGCCGCCTCCTGTCAGAGGTCCCCGCCGCCTGCGGTGGTCCTCGCCCGGCAGAGAGAAGCCGGAGTCGCCCCTCTCCCGGTTCTTTTTCACCATTCCGGAGCTCTTAAATCTGCCGTACTCCGAGTGACCGAGGACGCTTCCCAGGAGGGCGGCAGAGAGAGGCAGAGTGCCACCGGTCGGGAAGCCGGTTCTCCCACACTTTGAAAATTTTTCGCTTGTGCTGGTGGGATGGAGAGAGAGCGTGGCTTATGCGCCCTCTGCCCCGCGGTACGCCCTGGCTAGCCTTACGCCGGTGGTTCGCCAGGCCACCGGCACCTTGTACGGGGGGACGGCGTTGCTTATGCGCCCGTCAACCCACCTACTCGCCCCGGCTAGCTTTTTACCCGGAGGGCGCCACGCTCCGGTTAGCAGTGAGCGGCACGAGCCCAGTCATACCATGCCGCTCACCTCGCACCTTTTCCGGCCTCCGCCGCGGAGACCTCACGCTCTGTTCTGCGGAGAGCGATTTTGGGCAAAATCTACAAAGTCCCCGATGGTTAAGGACGTAGACTGTTTGAGCGGGACCTACACACTCTTGTAGCCGAAGGGGCTCGCCATTTCCCGCAGAAAATGGATCACCTCCGCAGAGGAACATGAAATGCCCCTTCCGCGGGACCCGAAGGACCGCTCTGTCCGAGCAGGCCTCCAGGACCACGGCACGCAAAAGCGACTCAGTCCCGCTGGCATTACGGATCTGACTTAGTGCAAAAACCTGGCAGAGTCGACCAAAACTCCCCTTCTCTGACCGGTATTTTTGCTGCTTTTCTCTGCGCCGAAGGTGCACTACGTGTCGGATCGCCCAAAATTTTTACCGTCGTTTTGGTCTGCGGTTCTTCCGAGAGGTGCCCGCCTGACAGTTCTTTTTCAGGCAGCCTCCGAAAGGGCATCCAGCGGGCAAGCCAGGGGTTGGCAGCCGCCGGCGGTGAGCCTTCCCCCGGCCGGGCAGACAGCTCCGACCGCATAATTTTTTCGAACTTCTCCGAGGTCAAATCCCAGGCACTCCGACGGAAGGTCGCCGCGCGTCTCCCGTCTGACGTCCCCGCCGCTCGCGGTGGTCCTCGCCCGGCAGGGAGCTGCCGGATTCGCCCTCTTACCGGTTCTTTTTCACCTTTCCGGAGCTCTGATATCTGCCGCACACACAGTGACCGAGGACGCTTCCAGGAGGGCGGCAGCGAGAGGCAGAGTGCCACCGGGCGGGTCCTCGGTTCTCCCACACTTAGAAAATTTTTGCGCTTGTGCTGTGGTGCGAGGACGTAGGTCTATCGACCGGGGCAAGCCTGGAGGGCGGTAGCCGGGATTGGCGCCCTATTCCCGGCTAGCTCTCGGAGGCTTCACCCGGTTGGAGGTTGGAGCCTCCGACTTCCATGGGCATGTTCCTCACCGGGACCTACGACCAAGTGTGGCCGAGGGACAGTGACACATTCCGGGTAGCCTGAGTGGCTGCTCCCGCTGAGCTACTTCCATGGGCACTTTCCTCCCCGGACTTGCCGCCAAGTCTGGCCGGGGGACAGTGACACATTCCCGGGTAGCCTGAGTGGCTGCTCCCGCTGAGCTCTTACTTCCATGGGCATGTTCCTCACCGGGACATACTACCAAGTGTGGCCGGGTTTCGAGCTCCAAACTCGGCTTGCACTTGGTCGCTTGGGGGGTCCCCTCCGCTCCGGGAAGGGCGCCCTCCAGCGGGCAGACGAGGGTACTTCTAGTCTGCCCGAGCTCCATGGGGCCCCTCTCGCCCCTAGGCTCCCCGCCCAGGGTTCCAGGGTCCCGGATAAAGCCACCCTGCCGAGTTCGGTATAGGGTACCGGCCTGGCTGGAATCACGCCGGGATCGGTGAGACCTCTCGGCCGCGGCTCAGCCTCCAAACTCCCTTTCGCGGTTCTCTTCCCTTCAACTTCCATGGGCATGTTCCACACCGGGACCTCCGACCAAGTGTGGCCGGGGAACAGTCACCCATGCCCGGGTAGCCTCAGCGGCTGCTCCCGCTGAGGTCAACTTGGAGGTTGGAGCTCCGACTTCCATGGGCACTATTCCTCCCCGGGACCTGCCGCCAAGTCTGGACGGGGGACAGTGACACATTCCCGGGTAGCCCTGAGCGGCTGCTCCCGCTGAACTCTTACTTCCATGGGCATGTTCCTCATCAGGAACCAACGACAAGTGTGGCCCAGGGACAGTGACACATTCCCGGGTAGCCTGAGTGGCTGCTCCCGCTGAGCTACTTCCATGAGCACTATTCCTCCCCGGGACCCTGCCGCCAAGTCTGGCCGGGGGACAGTGACACATTCCCGGGTAGCCTGAGCGGCTGCTCCGCTGAGCTACTTCCATGGGCACTATTCCTCCCCGGGACTTGCCGCCAAGTCTTGGCCGGGGGACAGTGACACATGCCGGGTAGCCTGAGTGGCTGCTCCCGCTGAGCTCTTACTTCCATGGGCATGTTCCTCACCGGGACATACTACCAAGTGTGGCCGGGTTTCGAGCTCCAAACTCGGCTTGCACTTGGTCGCTTGGGGGTCCCTCCGCTCCGGGAAGGGCGCCCCTCCAGCGGGCAGACGAGGGTACTTCTAGTCTGCCCGAGCTCCATGGGGCCCCTCTCGCCCCTAGGCTCCCCGCCCAGGGTTCCAGGGTCCCGGATACAGCCACCCTGCCGAGTTCGGTATAGGGGTACCGGGCCTGGCTGGAATCACGCCGGGATCGGTGAGACCTCCTCGGCCGCGGCTCAGCCTCCAAACTCCCTTTCGCGGTTCTCTTCCCTTCAACTTCCATGGGCATGTTCCACACCGGGACTCCGACCAAGTGTGGCCGGGGAACAGTCGCCCATGCCCGGGTAGCCTCAGCAAGTGCTCCCGCTGAGGTCAACTTGGAGGTTGGAGCTCCGACTTCCATGGGCACTGTTCCTCCCCGGGACCTGCCGCCAAGTCTGGCCGGGGGACAGTGACCACATTCCCGGGTAGCTTGAGCGGCTTCTCCCGCTGAACTCTTACTTCCATGGGCATGTTCCTCATCAGGAACCAACGACCAAGTGTGGCCCAGGGACAGTGACACATTCCCGGGTAGCCTCAGCAGCTGCTCCCGCTGAGCTACTTCCATGAGCACTATTCCTCCCCGGGACTTGCCGCCAGTCCTTGGCCGGGGGACAGTGACACATTCCGGGTAGCCTGAGTGGCTGCTCCCGCTGAGCTACTTCCATGGGCACTATTCCTCCCCGGGACTTGCCGCCAAGTCTTGGCCGGGGGACAGTGACACATTCCCGGGTAGCCTGAGTGGCTGCTCCCGCTGAGCTCTTACTTCCATGGGCATGTTCCTCACGGACATACTACCAAGTGTGGCCGGGTTTCGAGCTCCAAACTCGGCTTGCACTTGGTCGCTTGGGGGGTCCCCTCCGCTCCGGGAAGGGCGCCCTCCAGCGGGCAGACGAGGGTACTTCTAGTCTGCCCGAGCTCCATGGGGCCCCTCTCGCCCCTAGGCTCCCCGCCCAGGGTTCCAGGGTCCCGGATACAGCCACCCTGTCGAGTTCGGTATAGGGTACCGGGCCTGGCTGGAATCACGCCGGGATCGGTGAGACCTCCTCGGCCGCGGCTCAGCCTCCAAACTCCCTTTCGCGGTTCTCTTCCCTTCAACTTCCATGGGCATGTTCCACACCGGGACCTCCGACCAAGTGTGGCCGGGGAACAGTCGCCCATGCCCGGGTAGCCTCAGCAAGTGCTCCCGCTGAGGTCAACTTGGAGGTTGTAGCTCCGACTTCCATGGGCACTATTCCTCCCCGGGACCTGCCGCCAAGTCTGGCCGGGGGACAGTGACACATTCCCGGGTAGCCTGAGCGGCTTCTCCGCTGAACTCTTACTTCCATGGGCATGTTCCTCATCAGGAACCAACGACCAAGTGTGGCCCAGGGACAGTGACACATTCCCGGGTATCTTCAGCAGCTGCTCCCGCGGAGCTACTTCCATGAGCACTATTCCTCCCCGGGACCTGCCGCCAAGTCTGGCCGGGGGACAGTGACACATTCCCGGGTAGCCTGAGCGGACTGCTCCCCGCTGAGCTACTTCCATGGGCACCTATTCCTCCCCGGGACTTGCCGCCAAGTCTTGGCCGGGGGACAGTGACACATTGCCGGGTAGCCTGAGTGGCTGCTCCCGCTGAGCTCTTACTTCCATGGGCATGTTCCTCACCGGGACATACTACCAAGTGTGGCCGGGTTTCGAGCTCCAACTCGGCTTGCACTTGGTCGCTTGGGGGTCCCCTCCGCTCCGGGAAGGGCGCCCTCCAGCGGGCAGACGAGGGTACTTCTAGTCTGCCCGAGCTCCATGGGGCCCCTCTCGCCCCTAGGCTCCCCGCCCAGGGTTCCAGGGTCCCGGATACAGCCACCCTGCGAGTTCGGTATAGGGTACCGGGCCTGGCTGGAATCACGCCGGGATCGGTGAGACCTCCTCGGCCGCGGCTCAGCCTCCAAACTCCCTTTCGCGGTTCTCTTCCCTTCAACTTCCATGGGCATGTTCCACAACCGGGACCTCCGACCAAGTGTGGCCGGGGGAACAGTCGCCATGCCCGGGTAGCCTCAGCAAGTGCTCCCCGCTGAGGTCAACTTGGAGGTTGGAGCTCCGACTTCCATGGGCACTATTCTCCCCGGGACCTCCGCCAAGTCTGGCCGGGGGACAGTGACACATTCCCGGGTAGCCTGAGCGGCTGCTCCCGCTGCACTCTTACTTCCATGGGCATGTTCCTCATCAGGAACCAACGACCAAGTGTGGCCCAGGGACAGTGACACATTCCCGGGTAGCCTCAGCAGCTGCTCCCGCTGAGCTACTTCCATGAGCACTATTCTCCCCGGGACCTGCCGCCAAGTCTGGCCGGGGGACAGTGACACATTCCCGGGTAGCCTCAGCAGCTGCTCCGCTGAGCTACTTCCATGGGCACTATTCCTCCCCGGACTTGCCGCCAAGTCTTGGCCGGGGGACAGTGACACATTGCCGGGTAGCCTGAGTGGCTGCTCCCGCTGAGCTCTTACTTCCTTGGGCATGTTCCTCACCGGGACCAACTACCAAGTGTGGCCGGGTTTCGAGCTCCAAACTCGGCTTGCACTTGGTCGCTTGGGGGGTCCCCTCCGCTCCGGGAAGGGCGCCCTCCAGCGGGCAGACGAGGGTACTTCTAGTCTGCCCGAGCTCCATGGGGCCCCTCTCGCCCCTAGGCTCCCGCCCAGGGTCCAGGGTCCCGGATACAGCCACCTGTCGAGTTCGGTATAGGGTACCGGGCCTGGCTGGAATCACGCCGGATCGGTGAGACCCTCCTCGGCCGCGGCTCAGCCTCAAGACTCCCTTTCGCGGTTCTCTTCCCTTCAACTTCCATGGGCATGTTCCACACCGGGACCTCCGACCAAGTGTGGCCGGGGAACAGGTCACCCATGCCCGGGTAGCCTCAGCGGCTGCTCCGCTGAGGTCAACTTGGAGGCTGGAGCTCCGACTTCCATGGGCACTATTCCTCCCCGGGACCTGCCGCCAAGTCTGGCCGGGGGACAGTGACCATTCCCGGGGTAGCTTGAGCGGCTTCTCCCGCTGAACTCTTACTTCCATGGGCATGTTCCTCATCAGGAACCAACGACCAGTGTTGCCCAGGGACAGTGACACATTCCCGGGTAGCCTCAGCAGCTGCTCCCGCTGAGCTACTTCCATGAGCACTATTCCTCCCCGGGACCTGCCGCCAAGTCTGGCCGGGGGACAGTGACACATTCCCGGGTAGCCTCAGCAGCTGCTCCCGCTGAGCTACTTCATGGGCACTATTCCTCCCCGGGACTTGCCGCCAAGTCTTGGCCGGGGGACAGTGACACATTGCCGGGTAGCCTGAGTGGCTGCTCCCGCTGAGCTCTTACTTCCATGGGCATGTTCCTCACCGGGACCAACTACCAAGTGTGGCCGGGTTTCGAGCTCCAAACTCGGCTTGCACTTGGTCGGCTTGGGGGTCCCCTCCGCTCCGGGAAGGGCGCCCTCCAGCGGGCAGACGAGGGTACTTCTAGTCTGCCCGAGATCCATGGGGCCCCTCTCGCCCCTAGGCTCCCCGCCCCAGGGTTTCCAGGGTCCCGGATACAGCCACCCTGCCGAGTTCGGTATAGGGTACCGGCCTGGCTGGAATCACGCCGGGATCGGTGAGACCTCCTCGGCCGCGGCTCAGCCTCCAAACTCCCTTTCGCGGTTCTCTTCCCTTCAACTTCCATGGGCATGTTCCACACCGGGACCTCCGACCAAGTGTGGCCGGGGAACAGTCGCCCATGCCCGGGTAGCCTCAGCAAGTGCTCCGCTGAGGTCCACTTGGAGGTTGGAGCTCCGACTTCCATGGGCACTATTCCTCCCCGGGACCTGCCGCCAAGTCTGGCCGGGGGACAGTGACACATTCCCGGGTAGCCTGAGCGGCTTCTCCCGCTGAACTCTTACTTCCATGGGCATGTTCCTCATCAGGAACCAACGACCAAGTGTGGCCAGGGACAGTGACACATTCCGTGTATCTTCAGCAGCTGCTCCCGCTGAGCTACTTCCATGAGCACTATTCCTCCCCGGGACCTGCCGCCAAGTCTGGCCGGGGGACAGTGACACATTCCCGGGTAGCCTGAGCGGCTGCTCCAGCTGAGCTACTTCCATGGGCACTATTCCTCCCCGGGACTTGCCGCCAAGTCTTGGCCGGGGGACAGTGACACATTGCCGGGTAGCCTGAGTGGCTGCTCCCGCTGAGCTCTTACTTCCATGGGCATGTTCCTCACCGGGACATACTACCAAGTGTGGCCGGGTTTCGAGCTCCAAACTCGGCTTGCACTTGGTCGCTTGGGGGTCCCCTCCGCTCCGGGAAGGGCGCCCTCCAGCGGGCAGACGAGGGTACTTCTAGTCTGCCCGAGCTCCATGGGGCCCCTCTCGCCCCTAGGCTCCCCGCCCAGGGTTCCAGGGTCCCGGATACAGCCACCCTGCCGAGTTCGGTATAGGGTACCGGGCCTGGCTGGAATCACGCCGGGATCGGTGAGACCTCCTCGGCCGCGGCTCAGCCTCCAAACTCCCTTTCGCGGTTCTCTTCCCTTCAACTTCCATGGGCATGTTCCACACCGGGACCTCCGACCAAGTGTGGCCGGGGAACAGTCGCCCATGCCCGGGTAGCCTCAGCAAGTGCTCCCGCTGAGGTCAACTTGGAGGTTGGAGCTCCGACTTCCATGGGCACTATTCCTCCCCGGGACCTGCCGCCAAGTCTGGCCGGGGGACAGTGACACATTCCCGGGTAGCTTGAGCGGCTTCTCCCGCTGAACTCTTACTTCCATGGGCATGTTCCTCATCAGGAACCAACGACCAAGTGTTGCCCAGGGACAGTGACACATTCCCGGGTAGCCTCAGCAGCTGCTCCCGCTGAGCTACTTCCATGAGCACTATTCCTCCCCGGGACCTGCCGCCAAGTCTGGCCGGGGGACAGTGACACATTCCCGGGTAGCCTGAGCGGCTGCTCCCGCTGGGCTACTTCCATGGGCACTATTCCTCCCCGGGACCTGCCGCCAAGTCTGGCCGGGGGACAGTGACACATTCCCGGGTAGCCTGAGTGGCTGCTCCCGCTGAGCTCTTACTTCCATGGGCATGTTCCTCACCGGGACATACTACCAAGTGTGGCCGGGTTTCGAGCTCCAAACTCGGCTTGCACTTGGTCGCTTGGGGGTCCCCCTCCGCTCCGGGAAGGGCGCCCTCCAGCGGGCAGACGAGGGTACTTCTAGTCTGCCCGAGCTCCATGGGGCCCCTCTCGCCCCTAGGCTCCCCGCCCAGGGTTCCAGGGTCCCGGATACAGCCACCCTGTCGAGTTCGGTATAGGGTACCGGGCCTGGCTGGAATCACGCCGGGATCGGTGAGACCTCCTCGGCCGCGGCTCAGCCTCCAAACTCCCTTCGCGGTTCTCTTCCCTTCAACTTCCATGGGCATGTTCCACACCGGGACCTCCGACCAAGTGTGGCCGGGGAACAGTCGCCCATGCCCGGGTAGCCTCAGCAAGTGCTCCCGCTGAGGTCAACTTGGAGGTTGGAGCTCCGACTTCCATGGGCACTATTCCTCCCCGGGACCTGCCGCCAAGTCTGGCCGGGGGACAGTGACACATTCCCGGGTAGCCTGAGCGGCTTCTCCCGCTGAACTCTTACTTCCATGGGCATGTTCCTCATCAGGAACCAACGACCAAGTGTGGCCCAGGGACAGTGACACATTCCCGGGTATCTTCAGCAGCTGCTCCCGCTGAGCTACTTCCATGAGCACTATTCCTCCCCGGGACCTGCCGCCAAGTCTGGCCGGGGGGACAGTGACACATTCCCGGGTAGCCTGAGCGGCTGCTCCCGCTGAGCTACTTCCATGGGCACTATTCCTCCCCGGGACTTGCCGCCAAGTCTTGGCCGGGGGACAGTGACACATTGCCGGGTAGCCTGAGTGGCTGCTCCGCTGAGCTCTTACTTCCATGGGCATGTTCCTCACCGGGACATACTACCAAGTGTGGCCGGGTTTCGAGCTCCAAACTCGGCTTGCACTTGGTCGCTTGGGGGTCCCCTCCGCTCCGGGAAGGGCGCCCTCCAGCGGGCAGACGAGGGTACTTCTAGTCTGCCCGAGCTCCATGGGGCCCCTCTCGCCCTAGGCTCCCCGCCCAGGGTTCCAGGGTCCCGGATACAGCCACCCTGCCGAGTTCGGTATAGGGTACCGGGCCTGGCTGGAATCACGCCGGGATCGGTGAGACCTCCTCGGCCGCGGCTCAGCCTCCAAACTCCCTTTCGCGGTTCTCTTCCCTTCAACTTCCATGGGCATGTTCCACACCGGGACCTCCGACCAAGTGTGGCCGGGAACAGTCGCCCATGCCCGGGTAGCCTCAGCAAGTGCTCCCGCTGAGGTCAACTTGGAGGTTGGAGCTCCGACTTCCATGGGCACTATTCTCCCCGGGACCTGCCGCCAAGTCTGGCCGGGGGACAGTGACACATTCCCGGTAGCCTGAGCGGCTTCTCCCGCTGAACTCTTACTTCCATGGGCATGTTCCTCATCAGGAACCAACGACCAAGTGTGGCCCAGGGACAGTGACACATTCCCGGGTATCTTCAGCCAGCTGCTCCCGCTGAGCTACTTCCATGAGCACTATTCCTCCCCGGGACCTGCCGCCAAGTCTGGCCGGGGGACAGTGACACATTCCCGGGTAGCCTGAGCGGCTGCTCCCGCTGAGCTACTTCCATGGGCACTATTCCTCCCCGGGACTTGCCGCCAAGTCTTGGCCGGGGGACAGTGACACATTGCCGGGTAGCCTGAGTGGCTGCTCCCGCTGAGCTCTTACTTCCATGGGCATGTTCCTCACCGGGACATACTACCAAGTGTGGCCGGGTTTCGAGCTCCAAACTCGGCTTGCACTTGGTTCGCTTGGGGGTCCCTCCGCTCCGGGAAGGGCGCCCTCCAGCGGGCAGACGAGGGTACTTCTAGTCTGCCCGAGCTCCATTCCATGGGGCCCCTCTCGCCCCTAGGCTCCCCGCCCAGGGTTCCAGGGTCCCGGATACAGCCACCCTGCCGAGTTCGGTATAGGGTACCGGGCCTGGCTGGAATCACGCCGGGATCGGTGAGACCTCCTCGGCCGCGGCTCAGCCTCCAAACTCCCTTTCGCGGTTCTCTTCCCTTCAACTTCCATGGGCATGTTCCACACCGGGACCTCCGACCAAGTGTGGCCGGGGAACAGTCACCCATGCCCGGGTAGCCTCAGCGGCTGCTCCCGCTGAGGTCAACTTGGAGGCTGGAGCTCCGACTTCCATGGGCACTATTCCTCCCCGGGACCTGCCGCCAAGTCTGGCCGGGGGACAGTGACACATTCCCGGGTAGCCCTGAGCGGCTGCTCCCGCTGAACTCTTACTTCCATGGGCATGTTCCTCATCAGGAACCAACGACCAAGTGTGGCCCAGGGACAGTGACACATTCCCGGGTAGCCTCAGCAGCTGCTCCCGCTGAGCTACTTCCATGAGCACTATTCCTCCCCGGGACCTGCCGCCAAGTCTGGCCGGGGGACAGTGACACATTCCCGGGTAGCCTGAGCGGCTGCTCCCGCTGAGCTACTTCCATGGGCACTATTCCTCCCCGGGACTTGCCGCCAAGTCTTGGCCGGGGGACAGTGACACATTCCCGGGTAGCCTGAGTGGCTGCTCCCGCTGAGCTCTTACTTCCATGGGCATGTTCCTCACCGGGACATACTACCAAGTGTGGCCGGGTTTCGAGCTCCAAACTCGGCTTGCACTTGGTCGCTTGGGGGTCCCCTCCGCTCCGGGAAGGGCGCCCTCCAGCGGGCAGACGAGGGTACTTCTAGTCTGCCCGAGCTCCATGGGGCCCCTCTCGCCCCTAGGCTCCCCGCCCAGGGTTCCAGGGTCCCGGATACAGCCACCCTGTAGAGTTCGGTATAGGGTACCGGGCCTGGCTGGAATCACGCCGGGATCGGTGAGACCTCCTCGGCCGCGGCTCAGCCTCCAAACTCCCTTTCGCGGTTCTCTTCCCTTCAACTTCCATGGGCATGTTCCACACCGGGACCTCCGACCAAGTGTGGCCGGGGAACAGTCACCCATGCCCGGGTAGCCTCAGCGGCTGCTCCCGCTGAGGTCAACTTGGAGGTTGGAGCTCCGACTTCCATGGGCACTATTCCTCCCCGGGACCTGCCGCCAAGTCTGGCCGAGGGACAGTGACACATTCCCGGGTAGCCTGAGCGGCTTCTCCCGCTGAACTCTTACTTCCATGGGCATGTTCCTCATCAGGAACCAACGACCAAGTGTGGCCCAGGGACAGTGACACATTCCCGGGTAGCCTCAGCAGCTGCTCCCGCTGAGCTACTTCCATGAGCACTATTCCTCCCCGGGACCTGCCGCCAAGTCTGGCCGGGGGACAGTGACACATTCCCGGGTAGCCTGAGTGGCTGCTCCCGCTGAGCTACTTCCATGGGAACTATTCCTCCCCGGGACTTGCCGCCAAGTCTTGGCCGGGGGACAGTGACACATTCCCGGGTAGCCTGAGTGGCTGCTCCCGCTGAGCTCTTACTTCCATGGGCATGTTCCTCACCGGGACATACTACCAAGTGTGGCCGGGTTTCGAGCTCCAAACTCGGCTTGCACTTGGTCGCTTGGGGGGTCCCCTCCGCTCCGGGAAGGGCGCCCTCCAGCGGGCAGACGAGGGTACTTCTAGTCTGCCCGAGCTCCATGGGGCCCCTCTCGCCCCTAGGCTCCCCGCCCAGGGTTCCAGGGTCCCGGATACAGCCACCCTGTCGAGTTCGGTATAGGGTACCGGGCCTGGCTGGAATCACGCCGGGATCGGTGAGACCTCCTCGGCCGCGGCTCAGCCTCCAAACTCCCTTTCGCGGTTCTCTTCCCTTCAACTTCCATGGACACGTTCCACACTTGGACCTACGACCAAGTGTGCCCGGGGAACAGTCACCCATGCCCGGGTAGCCTCAGCGGCTGCTCCCGCTGAGGTCAACTTGGAGGTTGGAGCTCCGACTTCCATGGGCACTATTCCTCCCCGGGACCTGCCGCCAAGTCTGGCCGGGGGACAGTGACACATTCCCGGGTAGCCTGAGCGGCTGCTCCCGCTGCACTCTTTAGTTCCATGGGCATGTTCCTCATCAGGAATCAACGACCAAGTGTGGCCGAGGGACAGTGACACATTCCCGGGTAGCCTGAGTGGCTGCTCCCGCTGAGCTACTTCCATGAGCACTATTCCTCCCCGGGACCTGCCGCCAAGTCTGGCCGGGGGACAGTGACACATTCCCGGGTAGCCTGAGCGGCTGCTCCCGCTGAGCTACTTCCATGGGAACTATTCCTCCCCGGGACTTGCCGCCAAGTCTTGGCCGGGGGACAGTGACACATTCCCGGGTAGCCTGAGTGGCTGCTCCCGCTGAGCTCTTACTTCCATGGGCATGTTCCTCACCGGGACATACTACCAAGTGTGGCCGGGTTTCGAGCTCCAAACTCGGCTTGCACTTGGTCGCTTGGGGGGTCCCCTCCGCTCCGGGAAGGGCGCCCTCCAGCGGGCAGACGAGGGTACTTCTAGTCTGCCCGAGCTCCATGGGGCCCCTCTCGCCCCTAGGCTCCCGGCCCAGGGTTCCAGGGTCGCGGATCCAGCCACCATGCGGAGTTCGGTTTGGGTACCGGGCCTGGCAGAAATCACGCCGGGATCGGTGAGCCCTCCTCGGCCGCGGCTTCGCGCAAAAACTCCCTTTCGCGGTTCTCTTCACTTCAACTTCCATGGACACGTTCCACACTTGGACCTACGACCAAGTGTGCCCGGGGAACAGTAACCCATGCCCGGGCAGCCTCAGCAAGTGCTCCCGCTGAGGTCAATTTGGAGGTTTGAGCTCCGACTTCCATGGCCATGTTCCTCACCGGGACCTACGACCAAGCGTGGCCGGGTTTCGAGCTCCAAACTCGGCTTGCACTTTGTGGCCAAGGGGGTCCCCTCCGCTCCGGGAAGGGCGCCCTCCAGCGGGCAGACGAGGTTACTTCTAGTCTGCCCGAGCTCCATGGGGCATTATTCCTCCCCGGGACTTGCCGCCAAGTCTGGCCGGGGGACAGTGACACTTGGCCGGGTAGGCGAAGTGGCTTCTCCCGCTGACTTGCCCCTTTGGAAGTAGGAGCTCTTACTTCCATGGGCATTATACCTCTCGAAGACTTAGAGCCAAGTGAGCTCCTACTTCCATGGGCATTATTCCTCCCCGGGACTTGCCGCCAAGTCTGGCCGGGGGACAGTGACACTTGGCCGGGTAGGCGAAGTGGCTTCTCCCGCTGACTTGCCCCTTTGGAAGTAGGAGCTCCTACTTCCATGGGCATTATTCCTCCCCGGGACTTGCCGCCAAGTCTGGCCGGGGGACAGTGACACTTGGCCGGGTAGGCGAAGTGGCTTCTCCCGCTGACTTGCCCCTTTGGAAGTAGGAGCTCCTACTTCCATGGGCATTATTCCTCCCCGGGACTTGCCGCCAAGTCTGGCCGGGGGACAGTGACACTTGGCCGGGTAGGCGAAGTGGCTTCTCCCGCTGACTTGCCCCTTTGGAAGTAGGAGCTCTTACTTCCATGGGCATTATACCTCTCGAAGACTTAGAGCCAAGTGAGCTCCTACTTCCATGGGCATTATTCCTCCCCGGGACTTGCCGCCAAGTCTGGCCGGGGGACAGTGACACTTGGCCGGGTAGGCGAAGTGGCTTCTCCCGCTGACTTGCCCCTTTGGAAGTAGGAGCTCCTACTTCCATGGGCATTATTCCTCCCCGGGACTTGCCGCCAAGTCTGGCCGGGGGACAGTGACACTTGGCCGGGTAGGCGAAGTGGCTTCTCCCGCTGACTTGCCCCTTTGGAAGTAGGAGCTCCTACTTCCATGGGCATTATTCCTCCCCGGGACTTCCCGCCAAGTCTGGCCGGGGGACAGTGACACTTGGCCGGGTAGGCGAAGTGGCTTCTCCCGCTGACTTGCCCCTTTGGAAGTAGGAGCTCTTACTTCCATGGGCATTATACCTCTCGAAGACTTAGAGCCAAGTGAGCTCCTACTTCCATGGGCATTATTCCTCCCCGGGACTTGC
This sequence comes from Engystomops pustulosus, assembly GCF_040894005.1. Classification (NCBI taxonomy): domain Eukaryota; kingdom Metazoa; phylum Chordata; class Amphibia; order Anura; family Leptodactylidae; genus Engystomops; species Engystomops pustulosus. The sequence continues at coordinate 43,302 of NW_027285189.1, read as the reverse complement.
CGCCAAGTCTGGCCGGGGGACAGTGACACTTGGCCGGGTAGGCGAAGTGGCTTCTCCCGCTGACTTGCCCCTTTGGAAGTAGGAGCTCCTACTTCCATGGGCATTATTCCTCCCCGGGACTTGCCGCCAAGTCTGGCCGGGGGACAGTGACACTTGGCCGGGTAGGCGAAGTGGCTTCTCCCGCTGACTTGCCCCTTTGGAAGTAGGAGCTCCTACTTCCATGGGCATTATTCCTCCCCGGGACTTGCCGCCAAGTCTGGCCGGGGGACAGTGACACTTGGCCGGGTAGGCGAAGTGGCTTCTCCCGCTGACTTGCCCCTTTGGAAGTAGGAGCTCCTACTTCCATGGGCATTATTCCTCCCCGGGACTTCCCGCCAAGTCTGGCCGGGGGACAGTGACACTTGGCCGGGTAGGCGAAGTGGCTTCTCCCGCTGACTTGCCCCTTTGGAAGTAGGAGCTCTTACTTCCATGGGCATTATACCTCTCGAAGACTTAGAGCCAAGTGAGCTCCTACTTCCATGGGCATTATTCCTCCCCGGGACTTGCCGCCAAGTCTGGCCGGGGGACAGTGACACTTGGCCGGGTAGGCGAAGTGGCTTCTCCCGCTGACTTGCCCCTTTGGAAGTAGGAGCTCCTACTTCCATGGGCATTATTCCTCCCCGGGACTTGCCGCCAAGTCTGGCCGGGGGACAGTGACACTTGGCCGGGTAGGCGAAGTGGCTTCTCCCGCTGACTTGCCCCTTTGGAAGTAGGAGCTCCTACTTCCATGGGCATTATTCCTCCCCGGGACTTGCCGCCAAGTCTGGCCGGGGGACAGTGACACTTGGCCGGGTAGGCGAAGTGGCTTCTCCCGCTGACTTGCCCCTTTGGAAGTAGGAGCTCCTACTTCCATGGGCATTATTCCTCCCCGGGACTTGCCGCCAAGTCTGGCCGGGGGACAGTGACACTTGGCCGGGTAGGCGAAGTGGCTTCTCCCGCTGACTTGCCCCTTTGGAAGTAGGAGCTCTTACTTCCATGGGCATTATACCTCTCGAAGACTTAGAGCCAAGTGAGCTCCTACTTCCATGGGCATTATTCCTCCCCGGGACTTGCCGCCAAGTCTGGCCGGGGGACAGTGACACTTGGCCGGGTAGGCGAAGTGGCTTCTCCCGCTGACTTGCCCCTTTGGAAGTAGGAGCTCTTACTTCCATGGGCATTATACCTCTCGAAGACTTAGAGCCAAGTGAGCTCCTACTTCCATGGGCATTATTCCTCCCCGGGACTTGCCGCCAAGTCTGGCCGGGGGACAGTGACACTTGGCCGGGTAGGCGAAGTGGCTTCTCCCGCTGACTTGCCCCTTTGGAAGTAGGAGCTCCTACTTCCATGGGCATTATTCCTCCCCGGGACTTGCCGCCAAGTCTGGCCGGGGGACAGTGACACTTGGCCGGGTAGGCGAAGTGGCTTCTCCCGCTGACTTGCCCCTTTGGAAGTAGGAGCTCCTACTTCCATGGGCATTATTCCTCCCCGGGACTTCCCGCCAAGTCTGGCCGGGGGACAGTGACACTTGGCCGGGTAGGCGAAGTGGCTTCTCCCGCTGACTTGCCCCTTTGGAAGTAGGAGCTCTTACTTCCATGGGCATTATACCTCTCGAAGACTTAGAGCCAAGTGAGCTCCTACTTCCATGGGCATTATTCCTCCCCGGGACTTGCCGCCAAGTCTGGCCGGGGGACAGTGACACTTGGCCGGGTAGGCGAAGTGGCTTCTCCCGCTGACTTGCCCCTTTGGAAGTAGGAGCTCCTACTTCCATGGGCATTATTCCTCCCCGGGACTTGCCGCCAAGTCTGGCCGGGGGACAGTGACACTTGGCCGGGTAGGCGAAGTGGCTTCTCCCGCTGACTTGCCCCTTTGGAAGTAGGAGCTCCTACTTCCATGGGCATTATTCCTCCCCGGGACTTGCCGCCAAGTCTGGCCGGGGGACAGTGACACTTGGCCGGGTAGGCGAAGTGGCTTCTCCCGCTGACTTGCCCCTTTGGAAGTAGGAGCTCCTACTTCCATGGGCATTATTCCTCCCCGGGACTTGCCGCCAAGTCTGGCCGGGGGACAGTGACACTTGGCCGGGTAGGCGAAGTGGCTTCTCCCGCTGACTTGCCCCTTTGGAAGTAGGAGCTCTTACTTCCATGGGCATTATACCTCTCGAAGACTTAGAGCCAAGTGAGCTCCTACTTCCATGGGCATTATTCCTCCCCGGGACTTGCCGCCAAGTCTGGCCGGGGGACAGTGACACTTGGCCGGGTAGGCGAAGTGGCTTCTCCCGCTGACTTGCCCCTTTGGAAGTAGGAGCTCCTACTTCCATGGGCATTATTCCTCCCCGGGACTTGCCGCCAAGTCTGGCCGGGGGACAGTGACACTTGGCCGGGTAGGCGAAGTGGCTTCTCCCGCTGACTTGCCCCTTTGGAAGTAGGAGCTCCTACTTCCATGGGCATTATTCCTCCCCGGGACTTGCCGCCAAGTCTGGCCGGGGGACAGTGACACTTGGCCGGGTAGGCGAAGTGGCTTCTCCCGCTGACTTGCCCCTTTGGAAGTAGGAGCTCTTACTTCCATGGGCATTATACCTCTCGAAGACTTAGAGCCAAGTGAGCTCCTACTTCCATGGGCATTATTCCTCCCCGGGACCTACTGCCAAGTGTGGCCGGGGAACAGTGACTCTTGGCCGGATAGAACTAGTGGCTTCTCCCGCTGACTTGCCCCTTTGGAAGTAGGAGCTCCTACTTCCATGGGCATTATTCCTCCCCGGGACCTACTGCCAAGTGTGGCCGGGGAACAGTGACTCTTGGCCGGATAGGCCAAGTGGCTTCTCCCGCTGACTTGCCCCTTTGGAAGTAGGAGCTCCTACTTCCATGGGCATTATTCCTCCCCGGGACCTACTGCCAAGTGTGGCCGGGGAACAGTGACATGTGGCCGGATAGGCCAAGTGGCTTCTCCCGCTGACTTGCCCCTTTGGAAGTAGTAGCTCCTACTTCCATGGGCATTATTCCTCCCCGGGACCTACTGCCAAGTGTGGCCGGGGAACAGTGACTCTTGGCCGGATAGGCCGAGTGGCTTCTCCCGCTGACTTGCCCCTTTGGAAGTAGGAGCTCCTACTTCCATGGGCATTATTCCTCCCCGGGACCTACGGCCAAGTGTGGCCGGGGAACAGTGACTCTTGGCCGGTTAGGCCAAGTGGCTTCTCCCGCTGACTTGCCCCTATGGAAGTAGGAGCTCTTACTTCCATGGGCAGTATACCTCTCGGGGACTTAGAGCCAAGTGTCTTCACCCTTTGGAGGTAGTAGCTCCTACTTCCATGGGCATTATTCCTCCCCGGGACATACTGCCAAGTGTGGCCGGGGAACAGTGACTCTTGGCCGGATAGGCCAAGTGGCTTCTCCCGCTGACTTGCCCCTTTGGAGGTAGTAGCTCCTACTTCCATGGGCATTATTCCTCCCCGGGACCTACAGCCAAGAGTGGCCGGGGAACAGTGACTCCTGGCCGGATAGGCCAAGTGGCTTCTCCCGCTGACTTGCCCCTTTGGAAGTAGGAGCTCCTACTTCCATGGGCATTATTCCTCCCCGGGACCTACTGCCAAGTGTGGCCGGGGAACAGTGACTCTTGGCCGGATAGGCCAAGTGGCTTCTCCCGCTGACTTGCCCCTTTGGAAGTAGGAGCTCTTACTTCCATGGGCATTATTCCTCCCCGGGACCTACTGCCAAGTGTGGCCGGGGAACAGTGACTCTTGGCCGGATAGGCCAAGTGGCTTCTCCCGCTGACTTGCCCCTTTGGAAGTAGGAGCTCTTACTTCCATGGTCATTATTCCTCCCCGGGACCTACTGCCAAGTGTAGCCGGGGAACAGTGACTCTTTGCCGGATAGGCCAAGTGGCTTCTCCCGCTGACTTGCCCCTTTGGAAGTAGGAGCTCCTACTTCCATGGGCATTATTCCTCCCCGGGACCTACTGCCAAGTGTGGCCGGGGAACAGTGACTCTTGGCCGGATAGGCCAAGTGGCTTCTCCCGCTGACTTGCCCCTTTGGAAGTAGGAGCTCTTACTTCCATGGGCATTATTCCTCCCCGGGACCTACTGCCAAGTGTGGCCGGGGAACAGTGACTCTTGGCCGGGTAGGCCAAGTGGCTTCTCCCGCTGACTTGCCCCTTTGGAAGTAGGAGCTCTTACTTCCATGGTCATTATTCCTCCCCGGGACCTACTGCCAAGTGTAGCCGGGGAAGAGTGACTCTTGGCCGGATAGGCCAAGTGGCTTCTCCCGCTGACTTGCCCCTATGGAAGTAGGAGCTCTTACTTCCTTGGGCATTATTCCTCCCCGGGACCTACTGCCAAGTGTGGCCGGGGAACAGTGACTCTTGGCCGGATAGGCCAAGTGGCTTCTCCCGCTGACTTGCCCCTTTGGAAGTAGGAGCTCTTACTTCCATGGTCATTATTCCTCCCCGGGACCTACTGCCAAGTGTGGCCGGGGAACAGTGACTCTTGGCCGGATAGGCCAAGTGGCTTCTCCCGCTGACTTGCCCCTTTGGAAGTAGGAGCTCCTACTTCCATGGGCATTATTCCTCCCCGGGACCTACTGCCAAGTGTGGCCGGGGAACAGTGACTCTTGCCTGGGTAGGCCAAGTGGCTTCTCCCGCTGACTTGCCCCTTTGGAAGTAGGAGCTCCTACTTCCATGGGCATTATTCCTCCCCGGGACCTACTGCCAAGTGTGGCCGGGGAACAGTGACTCTTGGCCGGATAGAACTAGTGGCTTCTTCCGCTGACTTGCCCCTTTGGAAGTAGGAGCTCCTACTTCCATGGGCATTATTCCTCCCCGGGACCTACAGCCAAGCTTGGCCGGGGGACAGTGACATGTGGCCGGATAGGCCAAGTGGCTTCTCCCGCTGACTTGCCCCTATGGAAGTAGGAGCTCTTACTTCCATGGGCAGTATACCTCTCGAGGACTTAGAGCCAAGTGTCTTCACCCTTTGGAGGTAGTAGCTCCTACTTCCATGGGCATTATTCCTCCCCGGGACCTACTGCCAAGTGTGGCCGGGGGACAGTGACATGTGGCCGGATAGGCCAAGTGGCTTCTCCCGCTGACTTGCCCCTTTGGAAGTAGGAGCTCTTACTTCCATGGGCATTATTCCTCCCCGGGACCTACAGCCAAGAGTGGCCGGGGAACAGTGACTCCTGGCCGGATAGGCCAAGTGGCTTCTCCCGCTGACTTGCCCCTTTGGAAGTAGGAGCTCCTACTTCCATGGGCATTATTCCTCCCCGGGACCTACTGCCAAGTGTGGCCGGGGAACAGTGACTCTTGGCCGGATAGGCCAAGTGGCTTCTCCCGCTGACTTGCCCCTTTGGAAGTAGGAGCTCTTACTTCCATGGGCATTATTCCTCCCCGGGACCTACTGCCAAGTGTGGCCGGGGAACAGTGACTCTTGGCCGGATAGGCCAAGTGGCTTCTCCCGCTGACTTGCCCCTTTGGAAGTAGGAGCTCTTACTTCCATGGTCATTATTCCTCCCGGGACCTACTGCCAAGTGTAGCCGGGGAACAGTGACTCTTTGCCGGATAGGCCAAGTGGCTTCTCCCGCTGACTTGCCCCTTTGGAAGTAGGAGCTCCTACTTCCATGGGCATTATTCCTCCCCGGGACCTACTGCCAAGTGTGGCCGGGGAACAGTGACTCTTGGCCGGATAGGCCAAGTGGCTTCTCCCGCTGACTTGCCCCTTTGGAAGTAGGAGCTCTTACTTCCATGGGCATTATTCCTCCCCGGGACCTACTGCCAAGTGTGGCCGGGGAACAGTGACTCTTGGCCGGATAGGCCAAGTGGCTTCTCCCGCTGACTTGCCCCTTTGGAAGTAGGAGCTCTTACTTCCATGGTCATTATTCCTCCCCGGGACCTACTGCCAAGTGTAGCCGGGGAAGAGTGACTCTTGGCCGGATAGGCCAAGTGGCTTCTCCCGCTGACTTGCCCCTATGGAAGTAGGAGCTCTTACTTCCATGGGCATTATTCCTCCCCGGGACCTACTGCCAAGTGTGGCCGGGGAACAGTGACTCTTGGCCGGATAGGCCAAGTGGCTTCTCCGCTGACTTGCCCCTTTGGAAGTAGGAGCTCTTACTTCCATGGTCATTATTCCTCCCCGGGACCTACTGCCAAGTGTGGCCGGGGAACAGTGACTCTTGGCCGGATAGGCCAAGTGGCTTCTCCCGCTGACTTGCCCCTTTGGAAGTAGGAGCTCCTACTTCCATGGGCATTATTCCTCCCCGGGACCTACTGCCAAGTGTGGCCGGGGAACAGTGACTCTTGCCTGGGTAGGCCAAGTGGCTTCTCCCGCTGACTTGCCCCTTTGGAAGTAGGAGCTCCTACTTCCATGGGCATTATTCCTCCCCGGGACCTACTGCCAAGTGTGGCCGGGGAACAGTGACTCTTGGCCGGATAGAACTAGTGGCTTCTTCCGCTGACTTGCCCCTTTGGAAGTAGGAGCTCCTACTTCCATGGGCATTATTCCTCCCCGGGACCTACAGCCAAGCTTGGCCGGGGGACAGTGACATGTGGCCGGATAGGCCAAGTGGCTTCTCCCGCTGACTTGCCCCTATGGAAGTAGGAGCTCTTACTTCCATGGGCAGTATACCTCTCGAGGACTTAGAGCCAAGTGTCTTCACCCTTTGGAGGTAGTAGCTCCTACTTCCATGGGCATTATTCCTCCCCGGGACCTACTGCCAAGTGTGGCCGGGGGACAGTGACATGTGGCCGGATAGGCCAAGTGGCTTCTCCCGCTGACTTGCCCCTTTGGAAGTAGGAGCTCTTACTTCCATGGGCATTATTCCTCCCCGGGACCTACAGCCAAGTGTGGCCGGGGAACAGTGACTCTTGGACGGATAGGCCAAGTGGCTGCTCCCGCTGACTTGCCCCTTTGGAAGTAGGAGCTCCTACTTCCATGGGCATTATTCCTCCCCGGGACCTACTGCCAAGTGTGGCCGGGGAACAGTGACTCTTGGCCGGATAGGCCAAGTGGCTGCTCCCGCTGACTTGCCCCTTTGGAAGTAGGAGCTCTTACTTCCATGGGCATTATTCCTCCCCGGGACCTACTGCCAAGTGTGGCCGGGGGACAGTGACATGTGGCCGGATAGGCCAAGTGGCTTCTCCCGCTGACTTGCCCCTTTGGAAGTAGGAGCTCTTACTTCCATGGGCATTATTCCTCCCCGGGACCTACTGCCAAGTGTTGCCGGGGGACAGTGACATGTGGCCGGATAGCCCAAGTGGCTTCTCCCGCTGACTTGCCCCTTTGGAAGTAGGAGCTCCTACTTCCATGGGCATTATTCCTCCCCGGGACCTCCTGCCAAGTGTGGCCGGGGAACAGTGACTCTTGGCCGGATAGGCCAAGTGGCTTCTCCCGCTGACTTGCCCCTTTGGAAGTAGGAGCTCCTACTTCCATGGGCATTATTCCTCCCCGGGACCTACTGCCAAGTGTGGCCGGGGAACAGTGACTCTTGGCCGGATAGGCCAAGTTGCTTCTCCCGCTTACTTTCCCCTTTGGAAGTAGGAGCTCCTACTTCCATGGGCATTATTCCTCCCCGGGACCTACTGCCAAGTGTGGCCGGGGAACAGTGACTCTTGGCCGGATAGGCCAAGTGGCTTCTCCCGCTTACTTTCCCCTTTGGAAGTAGGAGCTCCTACTTCCATGGGCATTATTCCTCCCGGGACTACTGCCAAGTGTGGCCGGGGAACAGTGACTCTTGGCCGGATAGGCCAAGTGGCTTCTCCCGCTGACTTGCCCTTTGGAAGTAGGAGCTCCTACTTCCATGGGCATTATTCCTCCCCGGGACCTCCTGCCAAGTGTGGCCGGGGAACAGTGACTCTTGGCCGGATAGGCCAAGTTGCTTCTCCCGCTGACTTGCCCCTTTGGAAGTAGGAGCTCCTACTTCCATGGGCACTATACCTCTCGGGGACTTAGAGCCAAGTGTCTTCACCCTTTGGAGGTAGTAGCTCCTACTTCCATGGGCATTATTCCTCCCCGGGACCTCCTGCCAAGTGTGGCCGGGGAACAGTGACTCTTGTTCGGATAGGCCAAGTGGCTTCTCCCGCTGACTTGCCCCTTTGGAAGTAGGAGCTCCTACTTCCATGGGCATTATTCCTCCCCGGGACCTACTGCCAAGTGTGGGCGGGGAACAGTGACTCTTGGCCGGATAGGCCAAGTGGCTTCTCCCGCTGACTTGACCCTTTGGAAGTAGGAGCTCCTACTTCCATGGGCATTATTCCTCCCCGGGACCTACTGCCAAGTGTGGCCGGGGAACAGTGACTCTTGCCTGGGTAGGCCAAGTGGCTTCTCCCGCTGACTTGCCCCTTTGGAAGTAGGAGCTCCTACTTCCATGGGCATTATTCCTCCCCAGGGACCTACTGCCAAGAGTGGCCGGGGACAGTGACATGTGGCCGGATAGGCCAAGTGGCTTCTCCCGCTGACTTGCCCCTTTGGAAGTAGGAGCTCCTACTTCCATGGGCATTATTCCTCCCCGGGACCTACTGCCAAGTGTGGCCGGGGAACAGTGACTCTTGGCCGTATATGCCAATGTGCTTCTCCCGCTGACTTGCCCCTTTGGAAGTAGGAGCTCCTACTTCCATGGGCATTATTCCTCTCCGGGACCTACTGCCAAGTGTGGCCGGGGAACAGTGACTCTTGGCCGGATAGGCCAAGTGGCTTCTCCCGCTGACTTGACCCTTTGGAAGTAGGAGCTCTTACTTCCATGGGCACTATACCTCTCGTGGACTTAGAGCCAAGTGTCTTCACTCTTTGGAGGTAGTAGCTCCTACTTCCATGGGCATTATTCCTCCCCGGGACCTACTGCCAAGTGTGGCCGGGGGACAGTGACATGTGGCCGGATAGGCCAAGTGGCTTCTCCCGCTGACTTGCCCCTTTGGAAGTAGGAGCTCTTACTTCCATGGGCATTATTCCTCCCCGGGACCTACAGCCAAGTGTGGCCGGGGAACAGTGACTCTTGGACGGATAGGCCAAGTGGCTGCTCCCGCTGACTTGCCCCTTTGGAAGTAGGAGCTCCTACTTCCATGGGCATTATTCCTCCCCGGGACCTACTGCCAAGTGTGGCCGGGGAACAGTGACTCTTGGCCGGATAGGCCAAGTGGCTGCTCCCGCTGACTTGCCCCTTTGGAAGTAGGAGCTCCTACTTCCATGGGCATTATTCCTCCCCGGGACTTGCCGCCAAGTCTGGCCGGGGGACAGTGACACTTGGCCGGGTAGGCGAAGTGGCTTCTCCCGCTGACTTGCCCCTTTGGAAGTAGGAGCTCTTACTTCCATGGGCATTATACCTCTCGAAGACTTAGAGCCAAGTGAGCTCCTACTTCCATGGGCATTATTCCTCCCCGGGACTTGCCGCCAAGTCTGGCCGGGGGACAGTGACACTTGGCCGGGTAGGCGAAGTGGCTTCTCCCGCTGACTTGCCCCTTCGGAAGTAGGAGCTCCTACTTCCATGGGCATTATTCCTCCCCGGGACTTGCCGCCAAGTCTGGCCGGGGGACAGTGACACTTGGCCGGGTAGGCGAAGTGGCTTCCTCCCGCTGACTTGCCCCTTTGGAAGTAGGAGCTCTTACTTCCATGGGCATTATACCTCTCGAAGACTTAGAGCCAAGTGAGCTCCTACTTCCATGGGCATTATTCCTCCCCGGGACCTACTGCCAAGTGTGGCCGGGGAACAGTGACTCTTGGCCGGATAGGCCAAGTGGCTTCTCCCGCTGACTTGCCCCTATGGAAGTAGGAGCTCTTACTTCCATGGGCATTATTCCTCCCCGGGACCTACTGCCAAGTGTGGCCGGGGAACAGTGACTCTTGGCCGGATAGGCCAAGTGGCTTCTCCCGCTGACTTGCCCCTTTGGAAGTAGGAGCTCTTACTTCCATGGTCATTATTCCTCCCCGGGACCTACTGCCAAGTGTGGCCGGGGAACAGTGACTCTTGGCCGGATAGGCCAAGTGGCTTCTCCCGCTGACTTGCCCCTTTGGAAGTAGGAGCTCCTACTTCCATGGGCATTATTCCTCCCCGGGACCTACTGCCAAGTGTGGCCGGGGAACAGTGACTCTTGCCTGGGTAGGCCAAGTGGCTTCTCCCGCTGACTTGCCCCTTTGGAAGTAGGAGCTCCTACTTCCATGGGCATTATTCCTCCCCGGGACCTACTGCCAAGTGTGGCCGGGGAACAGTGACTCTTGGCCGGATAGAACTAGTGGCTTCTTCCGCTGACTTGCCCCTTTGGAAGTAGGAGCTCCTACTTCCATGGGCATTATTCCTCCCCGGGACCTACAGCCAAGCTTGGCCGGGGGACAGTGACATGTGGCCGGATAGGCCAAGTGGCTTCTCCCGCTGACTTGCCCCTATGGAAGTAGGAGCTCTTACTTCCATGGGCAGTATACCTCTCGAGGACTTAGAGCCAAGTGTCTTCACCCTTTGGAGGTAGTAGCTCCTACTTCCATGGGCATTATTCCTCCCCGGGACCTACTGCCAAGTGTGGCCGGGGGACAGTGACATGTGGCCGGATAGGCCAAGTGGCTTCTCCCGCTGACTTGCCCCTTTGGAAGTAGGAGCTCTTACTTCCATGGGCATTATTCCTCCCCGGGACCTACAGCCAAGTGTGGCCGGGGAACAGTGACTCTTGGACGGATAGGCCAAGTGGCTGCTCCCGCTGACTTGCCCCTTTGGAAGTAGGAGCTCCTACTTCCATGGGCATTATTCCTCCCCGGGACCTACTGCCAAGTGTGGCCGGGGAACAGTGACTCTTGGCCGGATAGGCCAAGTGGCTGCTCCCGCTGACTTGCCCCTTTGGAAGTAGGAGCTCTTACTTCCATGGGCATTATTCCTCCCCGGGACCTACTGCCAAGTGTGGCCGGGGGACAGTGACATGTGGCCGGATAGGCCAAGTGGCTTCTCCCGCTGACTTGCCCCTTTGGAAGTAGGAGCTCTTACTTCCATGGGCATTATTCCTCCCCGGGACCTACTGCCAAGTGTTGCCGGGGGACAGTGACATGTGGCCGGATAGCCCAAGTGGCTTCTCCCGCTGACTTGCCCCTTTGGAAGTAGGAGCTCCTACTTCCATGGGCATTATTCCTCCCCGGGACCTCCTGCCAAGTGTGGCCGGGGAACAGTGACTCTTGGCCGGATAGGCCAAGTGGCTTCTCCCGCTGACTTGCCCCTTTGGAAGTAGGAGCTCCTACTTCCATGGGCATTATTCCTCCCCGGGACCTACTGCCAAGTGTGGCCGGGGAACAGTGACTCTTGGCCGGATAGGCCAAGTTGCTTCTCCCGCTTACTTTCCCCTTTGGAAGTAGGAGCTCCTACTTCCATGGGCATTATTCCTCCCCGGGACCTACTGCCAAGTGTGGCCGGGGAACAGTGACTCTTGGCCGGATAGGCCAAGTGGCTTCTCCCGCTGACTTGACCCTTTGGAAGTAGGAGCTCCTACTTCCATGGGCATTATTCCTCCCCGGGACCTCCTGCCAAGTGTGGCCGGGGAACAGTGACTCTTGGCCGGATAGGCCAAGTTGCTTCTCCCGCTGACTTGCCCCTTTGGAAGTAGGAGCTCCTACTTCCATGGGCACTATACCTCTCGGGGACTTAGAGCCAAGTGTCTTCACCCTTTGGAGGTAGTAGCTCCTACTTCCATGGGCATTATTCCTCCCCGGGACCTCCTGCCAAGTGTGGCCGGGGAACAGTGACTCTTGTTCGGATAGGCCAAGTCACTTCTCCCGCTGACTTGCCCCTTTGGAAGTAGGAGCTCCTACTTCCATGGGCATTATTCCTCCCCGGGACCTACTGCCAAGTGTGACCGGGGAACAGTGACTCTTGGCCGGATAGGCCAAGTGGCTTCTCCCGCTGACTTGACCCTTTGGAAGTAGGAGCTCCTACTTCCATGGGCATTATTCCTCCCCGGGACCTACTGCCAAGTGTGGCCGGGGAACAGTGACTCTTGCCTGGGTAGGCCAAGTGGCTTCTCCCGCTGACTTGCCCCTTTGGAAGTAGGAGCTCCTACTTCCATGGGCATTATTCCTCCCCGGGACCTACTGCCAAGAGTGGCCGGGGGACAGTGACATGTGGCCGGATAGGCCAAGTGGCTTCTCCCGCTGACTTGCCCCTTTGGAAGTAGGAGCTCCTACTTCCATGGGCATTATTCCTCCCCGGGACCTACTGCCAAGAGTGGCCGGGGGACAGTGACATGTGGCCGGATAGGCCAAGTGGCTTCTCCCGCTGACTTGCCCCTTTGGAAGTAGGAGGAGCTCCTACTTCCATGGGCATTATTCCTCCCCGGGACCTACTGCCAAGTGTGGCCGGGGAACAGTGACTCTTGGCCGGATAGGCCAAGTGGCTTCTCCCGCTGACTTGCCCCTTTGGAAGTAGGAGCTCTTACTTCCATGGGCACTATACCTCTCGGGGACTTACAGCCAAGTGTCTTCACTCTTTGGAGGTAGTAGCTCCTACTTCCATGGGCATTATTCCTCCCCGGGACCTACTGCCAAGTGTGGCCGGGGGACAGTGACATGTGGCCGGATAGGCCAAGTGGCTTCTCCCGCTGACTTGCCCCTTTGGAAGTAGGAGCTCTTACTTCCATGGGCATTATTCCTCCCCGGGACCTACAGCCAAGTGTGGCCGGGGAACAGTGACTCTTGGACGGATAGGCCAAGTGGCTGCTCCCGCTGACTTGCCCCTTTGGAAGTAGGAGCTCCTACTTCCATGGGCATTATTCCTCCCCGGGACCTACTACCAAGTGTGGCCGGGGAACAGTGACTCTTGGCCGGATAGGCCAAGTGGCTGCTCCCGCTGACTTGCCCCTTTGGAAGTAGGAGCTCTTACTTCCATGGGCATTATTCCTCCCCGGGACCTACTGCCAAGTGTGGCCGGGGGACAGTGACATGTGGCCGGTTAGGCCAAGTGGCTTCTCCCGCTGACTTGCCCCTTTGGAAGTAGGAGCTCTTACTTCCATGGGCATTATTCCTCCCCGGGACCTACTGCCAAGTGTGGCCGGGGGACAGTGACATGTGGCCGGATAGCCCAAGTGGCTTCTCCCGCTGACTTGCCCCTTTGGAAGTAGGAGCTCCTACTTCCATGGGCATTATTCCTCCCCGGGACCTACTGCCAAGTGTGGCCGGGGAACAGTGACTCTTGGCCGGATAGGCCAAGTGGCTTCTCCCGCTGACTTGCCCCTTTGGAAGTAGGAGCTCTTACTCCCATGGGCAGTATACCTCTCGGGGACTTAGAGCCAAGTGTCTTCACCCTTTGGAGGTAGTAGCTCCTACTTCCATGGGCATTATTCCTCCCCGGGACCTACTGCCAAGTGTTGCCGGGGAACAGTGACTCTTGGCCGGATAGAACTAGTGGCTTCTCCCGCTGACTTGCCCCTTTGGAAGTAGGAGCTCCTACTTCCATGGGCATTATTCCTCCCCGGGACCTACTGCCAAGTGTGGCCGGGGAACAGTGACTCTTGGCCGGATAGGCCAAGTGGCTTCTCCCGCTGACTTGCCCCTTTGGAAGTAGGAGCTCCTACTTCCATGGGCATTATTCCTCCCCGGGACCTACTGCCAAGTGTGGCCGGGGAACAGTGACTCTTGGCCGGATAGAACTAGTGGCTTCTTCCGCTGACTTGCCCCTTTGGAAGTAGGAGCTCCTACTTCCATGGGCATTATTCCTCCCCGGGACCTACAGCCAAGCTTGGCCGGGGGACAGTGACATGTGGCCGGATAGGCCAAGTGGCTTCTCCCGCTGACTTGCCCCTTTGGAAGTAGGAGCTCTTACTTCCATGGGCATTATTCCTCCCCGGGACCTACTGCCAAGTGTGGCCGGGGAACAGTGACTCTTGGCCGGATAGGCCAAGTGGCTTCTCCCGCTGACTTGCCCCTTTGGAGGTAGGAGCTCCTACTTCCATGGGCATTATTCCTCCCCGGGACCTACTGCCAAGTGTGGCCGGGGAACAGTGACTCTTGGCCGGGTAGGCCAAGTGGCTTCTCCCGCTGACTTGCCCCTTTGGAAGTAGGAGCTCCTACTTCCATGGGCATTATTCCTCCCCGGGACCTACTGCCAAGTGTGGCCGGGGAACAGTGACTCTTGGCCGGATAGGCCAAGTGGCTTCTCCCGCTGACTTGCCCCTTTGGAAGTAGGAGCTCCTACTTCCATGGGCATTATTCCTCCCCGGGACCTACTGCCAAGTGTGGCCGGGGAACAGTGACTCTTGGCCGGATAGAACTAGTGGCTTCTTCCGCTGACTTGCCCCTTTGGAAGTAGGAGCTCCTACTTCCATGGGCATTATTCCTCCCCGGGACCTACAGCCAAGCTTGGCCGGGGGACAGTGACATGTGGCCGGATAGGCCAAGTGGCTTCTCCCGCTGACCTGCCCCTTTGGAAGTAGGAGCTCTTACTTCCATGGGCATTATTCCTCCCCGGGACCTACTGCCAAGTGTGGCCGGGGAACAGTGACTCTTGGCCGGATAGGCCAAGTGGCTTCTCCCGCTGACTTGCCCCTTTGGAAGTAGGAGCTCCTACTTCCATGGGCATTATTCCTCCCCGGGACCTACAGCCAAGCTTGGCCGGGGGACAGTGACATGTGGCCGGATAGGCCAAGTGGCTTCTCCCGCTGACCTGCCCCTTTGGAAGTAGGAGCTCTTACTTCCATGGGCATTATTCCTCCCCGGGACCTACTGCCAAGTGTGGCCGGGGAACAGTGACTCTTGGCCGGGTAGGCCAAGTGGCTTCTCCCGCTGACTTGCCCCTTTGGAGGTAGGAGCTCCTACTTCCATGGGCATTATTCCTCCCCGGGACCTACTGCCAAGAGTGGCCGGGGAACAGTGACTCTTGGCCGGATAGGCCAAGTGGCTTCTCCCGCTGACTTGCCCCTTTGGAGGTAGTAGCTCCTACTTCCATGGGCATTATTCCTCCCCGGGACCTACTGCCAAGTGTGGCCGGGGAACAGTGACTCTTGGCCGTGTAGGCCAAGTGGCTTCTCCCGCTGACTTGCCCCTTTGGAAGTAGGAGCTCCTACTTCCATGGGCACTATTCCTCTCCGGGACCTACTGCCAAGTGTGGCCGGGGAACAGTGACTCTTGGCCGGATAGGCCAAGTGGCTTCTCCCGCTGACTTGCCCCTTTGGAAGTAGGAGCTCTTACTCCCATGGGCAGTATACCTCTCGGGGACTTAGAGCCAAGTGTCTTCACCCTTTGGAGGTGGTAGCTCCTACTTCCATGGGCATTATTCCTCCCCGGGACCTACTGCCAAGTGTGGCCGGGGAACAGTGACTCTTGGCCGGATAGAACTAGTGGCTTCTCCCGCTGACTTGCCCCTTTGGAAGTAGGAGCTCCTACTTCCATGGGCATTATTCCTCCCCGGGACCTATTGCCAAGTGTGGCCGGGGAACAGTGACTCTTGGCCGGATAGGCCAAGTGGCTTCTCCCGCTGACTTGCCCCTTTGGAAGTAGGAGCTCCTACTTCCATGGGCATTATTCCTCCCCGGGACCTACTGCCAAGTGTGGCCGGGGAACAGTGACTCTTGGCCGGGTAGGCCAAGCGGCTTCTCCCGCTGACTTGCCCCTTTGGAAGTAGGAGCTCCTACTTCCATGGGCATTATTCCTCCCCGGGACCTACTGCCAAGTGTGGCCGGGGAACAGTGACTCTTGGCCGGGTAGGCCAAGTGGCTTCTCCCGCTGACTTGCCCCTTTGGAAGTAGGAGCTCTTACTCCCATGGGCAGTATACCTCTCGGGGACTTAGAGCCAAGTGTCTTCACCCTTTGGAGGTAGTAGCTCCTACTTCCATGGGCATTATTCCTCCCCGGGACCTACTGCCAAGTGTAGCCGGGGAACAGTGACTCTTGGCCGGATAGAACTAGTGGCTTCTCCCGCTGACTTGCCCCTTTGGAAGTAGGAGCTCCTACTTCCATGGGCATTATTCCTCCCCGGGACCTATTGCCAAGTGTGGCCGGGGAACAGTGACTCTTGGCCGGATAGGCCAAGTGGCTTCTCCCGCTGACTTGCCCCTTTGGAAGTAGGAGCTCCTACTTCCATGGGCATTATTCCTCCCCGGGACCTACTGCCAAGTAAGGCCGGGGAACAGTGACTCTTGGCCGGATAGAACTAGTGGCTTCTTCCGCTGACTTGCCCCTTTGGAAGTAGGAGCTCCTACTTCCATGGGCATTATTCCTCCCCGGGACCTACAGCCAAGTGTGGCCGGGGGACAGTGACATGTGGCCGGATAGGCCAAGTGGCTTCTCCCGCTGACTTGCCCCTTTGGAAGTAGGAGCTCCTACTTCCATGGGCATTATTCCTCCCCGGGACCTACTGCCAAGTGTGGCCGGGGAACAGTGACTCTTGGCCGGGTAGGCCAAGTGGCTTCTCCCGCTGACTTTCCCCTTTGGAAGTAGGAGCTCCTACTTCCATGGGCATTATTCCTCCCCGGGACCTACTGCCAAGTGTGGCCGGGGAACAGTGACTCTTGGCCGGGTAGGCCAAGTGGCTTCTCCCGCTGACTTGCCCCTTTGGAAGTAGGAGCTCTTACTCCCATGGGCAGTATACCTCTCGGGGACTTAGAGCCAAGTGTCTTCACCCTTTTTAGGTAGTAGCTCCTACTTCCATGGGCATTATTCCTCCCCGGGACCTACTGCCAAGTGTAGCCGGGGAACAGTGACTCTTGGCCGGATAGAACTAGTGGCTTCTCCCGCTGACTTGCCCCTTTGGAAGTAGGAGCTCCTACTTCCATGGGCATTATTCCTCCCCGGGACCTACTGCCAAGAGTGGCCGGGGAACAGTGACTCTTGGCCGGATAGGCCAAGTGGCTTCTCCCGCTGACTTGCCCCTTTGGAAGAAGGAGCTCCTACTTCCATGGGCATTATTCCTCCCCGGGACCTACTGCCAAGTAAGGCCGGGGAACAGTGACTCTTGGCCGGATAGAACTAGTGGCTTCTTCCGCTGACTTGCCCCTTTGGAAGTAGGAGCTCCTACTTCCATGGGCATTATTCCTCCCCGGGACCTACAGCCAAGCTTGGCCGGGGGACAGTGACATGTGGCCGGATAGGCCAAGTGGCTTCTCCCGCTGACTTGCCCCTTTGGAGGTAGGAGCTCTTACTTCCATGGGCATTATTCCTCTCCGGGACCTACAGCCAAGTGTGGCCGGGGAACAGTGAAACTTGGCCGGATAGGCCAAGTGGCTGCTCCCGCTGACTTGCCCCTTTGGAAGTAGGAGCTCCTACTTCCATGGGCATTATTCCTCCCCGGGACCTATAGCCAAGTGTGGCCGGGGGACAGTGACATGTGGCCGGATAGGCCGAGCGGCTTCTCCCGCTGACGTCATCGCTTTGGAAGTAGGAGCTCCTACTTCCATGGGCTTGTTCCTCCCCGGGACTTGCCGCCAAGTCTGGCCGGGGGACAGTGACATGTGGCCGGATAGGCCAACTGGCTGCTCCCGCTGAGCCCCTACTTCCATGGGCTTGTTCGTCCCCCGGGACTTGCCGCCAAGTCTGGCCGGGGAACAGTGACATGCCGCCGGATTCGGCCGAGCGGCTGCTCCCGCTGACGTCATCGCTTTGGAAGTAGGAGCTCCTACTTCCATGGGCTTGTTCCTCCCCGGGACTTGCCGCCAAGTCTGGCCGGGGGACAGTGACATGTGGCCGGATAGGCCAACTGGCTGCTCCCGCTGAGCCCCTACTTCCATGGGCTTGTTCGTCCCCCGGGACTTGCCGCCAAGTCTGGCCGGGGAACAGTGACATGCCGCCGGATACGGCCGAGCGGCTGCTCCCGCTGACGTCATCGCTTTGGAAGTAGGAGCTCCTACTTCCATGGGCTTGTTCCTCCCCGGGACTTGCCGCCAAGTCTGGCCGGGGGACAGTGACATGTGGCCGGATAGGCCAACTGGCTGCTCCCGCTGAGCCCCTACTTCCATGGGCTTGTTCGTCCCCGGGACTTGCCGCCAAGTCTGGCCGGGGAACAGTGACATGCCGCCGGATACGGCCGAGCGGCTGCTCCCGCTGACGTCATCGCTTTGGAAGTCGGAGCTCCTACTTCCATGGGCTTGTTCCTCCCCGGGACTTGCCGCCAAGTCTGGCCGGGGGACAGTGACATGTGGCCGGATAGGCCAACTGGCTGCTCCCGCTGAGCCCCTACTTCCATGGGCTTGTTCGTCCCCGGGACTTGCCGCCAAGTCTGGCCGGGGAACAGTGACATGCCGCCGGATACGGCCGAGCGGCTGCTCCCGCTGACGTCATCGCTTTGGAAGTCGGAGCTCCTACTTCCATGGGCTTGTTCCTCCCCGGGACTTGCCGCCAAGTCTGGCCGGGGGAC
>NW_027285189.1:0-15000 GCF_040894005.1 Engystomops pustulosus | reverse complement strand
GGCAGGATCAACCAGGTAGCCGAGCTCTGAGGGGTAGACTCTTGGAGTCAGGCTCCGTGAGCTAATGGGAACGCTCGTTGCTGCTGCTGCTACCGCAGCGCTTCTCCGCCGCCGGAGAAGACCTCGCAGACAACATTGGATGGAGCTTAGGGCAGGGGGGCAAGAAAGATGCTCTCGGTCCCTTCCAAGGACCCGAAAAAGCCTTCCCTTCCCCTCCCTCTCGCAGTCGCTGGCTTTCCCCACTCAGTTCAGCCAAGAAGTGGCGCTCGACTCTCACCTCCATCAGCACCTCCGAAGCTCGGACAGCTCCTGTAGGCTGCGCATAGAAGGAAAGCATTGGACGCTCAACTTCAGCACCTCGAGTGTCGGACAGCTCCACCACCACCTCTCCACACTGTTAAGCGAGAGAGACGATAGGAGCCGTCGCGACGTACCCATGCAGCGCCGCCCGCCAACGCACAGAGGAGCGGAGGGGATCGGGCGCCAGGTCCGGGGGAAGGCTGGGAGGGAAGCTACGGCGCTGCTACCCAGCTTTCAACCCTGCGGGACCGGTGCTCCGCTCCTATCGCTCCGGCGAACAGGGTCCGCTACGCTTTCAACACCAGCGCCCGGCAGAGGGCTTGGAGAAGGCTCGCGCGGATCCTCGGTTCGGATCGCCTGGCTTCGCGGGAGCGGCCTTCGGCTAGGGCCGACGACGGCCGGACCGAGCAGATTTGGACCGGGGTGCGGGGCGAGTACCTGCCTCTCTCACGAAGGGAGTGTCACCGGTAAGAAGCCTCTTCCCACGTCTGCTTGCCGACTTACGCTCGCCCCGACGAGAGGCCCAACCGAAAGAGTGGAAAGGGGCAGAGATTTCCAGGGTCGCCCCACCAGGGATGCAATACCCCAGTGCAGACAGTCGGCCCTGCCCCGAACCTACTCGGTGGTTTGAAGGTTAACCTCTTGGGGAAAAGCAGCGATTCGCCTCGCGGTGCGTGCCTCCGCGGATCTAAACCCCCTCGATCGATGTGGGGCCAGAGGACCCCTTTTCCCCGTACGAAACTGTCAGCTCACCATGGGCTCGACGTCCGTGGGTCGGGGAGTTGAGCGCTTACGCGCGGCGGGACCTTATAACCTGCAGCGGCTGAGGAGCGAAGATTTCCAGGGTGGGCCCCCGGGGATGCCATACCCCGAGCAGCCTGTCGGCCCCGCTCCTAGCACGCTGGCAAGCAATGGAGTCTTCCCCGCGGCAGCCACCGCCCTCGCCCTAGCCTCGCCGTCGGTCGATGAAGAACGTCGTTCGCCCTCCTCTGGCTCGGGATTTGGAAACGGCCTGGCCTTCGCCTACTCCGTCGGGCAACTGCCTTCCGCCAGCCCCTTCCCTCGAATCCCCTTCTTCCATTTTAGACCCGATCAGGGGATTGGTCAGCCCAGCCCTGGGGTAAGAAGAGGGGTTGGGGTCGGTTCGGCTTCGGGTGCCCCGCTCGGCCAAAGTTTCCCCTCGCTTTGGAAGCACGCGAGGTCGCGGAGGGTGTCGGGGTTATTTTTTCGGCTCCCTGGCTTCGCGGGAGCGGCCTTCGGCTAGGGCCGAGGCCGTCCGGCCCGCGCAGATTTGGACCGGGGTCCGGGGCGAGTACCTGCCTCTCTCACGAAGGGAGTGTCACCGGTAAGAAGCCTCTTCCCACGTCTGCTTGCCGACTTACGCTCGCCCCGACGAGAGGCCCAACCGAAAGAGTGGAAAGGGGCAGAGATTTCCAGGGTCGCCCCACCAGGGATGCAATACCCCAGTGCAGACTGTCGGCCCTGCCCCGAACCTACTCGGTGGTTTGAAGGTTAACCTCTTGGGGAAAAGCAGCGATTCGCCTCGCGGTGCGTGCCTCCGCGGATCTAAACCCCCTCGATCGATGTGGGGCCAGAGGACCCCTTTTCCCCGTACGAAACGGCCGGCTCACCATGGGCTCGACATCCGTGGGTCGGAGAGTTGAGCGCTTACGCGCGGCGGGACCTTATAACCTGCAGCGGCTGAGGAGCGAAGATTTCCAGGGTGGGCCCCCGGGGATGCCATACCCCGAGCAGCCAGTCGGCCCCGCTCCTAGCGCGCTGACGAGCAATGGAGTCTTCCCCGCGGCAGCCACCGCCCTCGCCTCGCCGTCGGTCGATGAAGAGCCGAGTTCGCCCTCCTCTGCTCGGGACTCGGAAACGGCCTGGCCTTCGCCTACTCCGTCGGGCAACTGCCTTCCGCCAGCCCCTTCCCTCGAATCCCCTTCTTCCATTTTAGACCCGATCAGGGGATTGGTCAGCCCAGCCCTGGGGTAGGAAGAGGGGTTGGGGTCGGTTCGGCTTCCGGTGCCCCCGCTCGGCCAAAGGTCCCCTCGCTTTGGAAGCAGAGGGTGCCGGGGTTATTTTCGGCTTGACGCCTAGTCCGGTCCCTGCCGGTTCCCGTGGAGGCCCGCGGTCAAAACCAGCTCCCCGGCTGTCGGAGCCGGAGCCCCGCAGCCCGAGCGGACGCACCGAGTCCCTCATGTAAGGGATAGCCGCCCCTACGGAACGGCCCGGACTGGGACCAGGCACCCCCAGGCGCCGAAGGGGTGGGTCGGCCGTGTTGCCGAAGCTTAGCCGGCGCTGATGACCGCAGCCCCTAACGATGCCCACAGGCGGGGGAGCCAAGGAGGGCACTAGGAAGACGTGGCGGGGTCGGACGGCTCAATTTCCAGGGTGGGACCCCGGGGGTTCAGTACCCCGGGCATCCGGTCGGTTTCGCCGGCGCGACCCCAAGCCTTCCACGGCCCCCTTCGTGGGTGCAGGGATACCGTGCAGGGTGCAGGCTTAGACGCCAATTCCCCAGAAGTTTTAGGGATAGGGTTTGTCCGGGCGCCACCGCAGCGACAACCTCGCAAGAAGCTCTCTTCCACAAAAGCACGGGCAACGTTCGTGTGCGAGTGTTGGTCTCCCCTGGTCTACCGACTCCCCCGGGCGGCCCAAGCGTTACGCCCACGGCCGGGCCCTCGAGCAGGCGCACCCCTGGTGCCTCTCGTAAGGGAAGGCTACGGTCCTCAACCCCTCGTATGGCGGGGAGGGCGCATTTGAAACGCTAAAGGACGAGCCCTGTTCGGGACCTGGCGGGGATCCGCGGATTGGCGAGAGGGATGGGTCTGCCGTTGGTCAGAGGGGACGCACCCCTGGGACGCAGTTTGGCATTAGCGACCGATGGCCCATCTACGACCATGTACTCCGGGAGCGCCAAGGAGGACGCGGGTGGGCTTTGGGGGCAGACTCAATTTCCAGGGTCTGGGCGCCGGGGGTGCAATACCCTTAAGCGCTCATGTCGGTTTCGTCTGCCGCCCGCCTCTGGCCCGGCTCCTAGTGACGGGTGCTGTGAACGTGCGATCGTGCTTGCGGTTGAAGAGTTCAAAGGCTACCGCTGGGGATAACACGCCCGGGGAATTTAGAAACCCCCCCCTCCGCTACAATCTCTGCTTCTGCCGGACTCGGAGGGGAGCCGCCCCGGGGGCGACCGCTCCCTCTCCTCTTCCGCGGCGTGCCGCGCGCTTCGCCGTCAGCAGCGGAGCGAACCTTTTTCTCGGTCCGCAGCTCTTCAGGCGTAGGCGGGCAGCGCTAACAGGGTACACTGGGGACCACTCGACCGCAACCGCTCCTCCGACCGACGAGCATACCTACCGCGGATACGCCACGGTGGGTCTAAGCCTCGTCGCCGCCGCGAGGAGCAGGCGGGAGCCGTCCCTTTTCGTGCTGCGGAAATAAACCGTGGACACAGAGGTGTGTCTGCGCTCTCCGACCGGGCGGGGGGCGATTGGACTTGCCCGAGGGACACTAGGCGAGGCGCTGCCGCGGGAGCCGGAGCTCCGCGCTGGACGCTGCCGCCGCCGCCGCCGCCCCCCACCCACGGTACGGTGGAGTACGCCCGTTCCATACGCTTCGTAGCAAACCTCAGCCGAAGCAGAGAGTCCTACCGCTGTGGCAGGAGCGGGGCCGTGCGAGGACCACACTGGCACCGCGCTACACAACCTTAGGCAGAGGACCACAGCCGCTCACGGGGAGCGGGGGATTGATGCGCGACCAAGACTGAGGCTAAGGAACGCTTTACCATAAACCGGCCGGGGCCAATACCCCTGACCGAGCAAAGTGCCCTGCCCCGCCGGATCGCGCTGTGTCAGATCGATCAAAAGAGCGGAGAGCCGAGACTCTACCGCTGGGAGTTTGTGGAGAACGGCCTGGCTTGCGTCCCGTCCTCCCGCCCTCGACCTCACATGGCTAGCCTCACCCGCCGGGAGCCACCCCATTGGGGACCGTAGGGCGGAGAAGGGGTCTCCGCGTCCGGAATTTACTTGTGGAGAACGGCCTGGCTTACGTCCCGTCCTCCCGCCCTCGACCTCACATGGCTAGCCTCACCCGCCGGGCGCCACCCCATTGGGGACCGTAGGGCGGAGAAGGGGTCTCCGCGTCCGGAATTTACTTGTGGAGAACGGCCTGGCTTACGTCCCGTCCTCCCGCCCTCGACCTCACACGGCTAGCCTCACCCGCCGGGCGCCACCCCATTGGGGACCGTAGGGCGGAGAAGGGGTCTCCGCGTCCGGAATTTACTTGTGGAGAACGGCCTGGCTTACGTCCCGTCCTCCCGCCCTCGACCTCACATGGCTAGCCTCACCCGCCGGGCGCCACCCCATTGGGGACCGTAGGGCGGAGAAGGGGTCTCCGCGTACGGAATTTCTTGTGGAGAACGGCCTGGCTTACGTCCCGTCCTCCCATGGCTAGCCTCACCCGCCGGGCGCCACCCCATTGGGGACCGTAGGGCGGAGAAGGGGTCTCCGCGTCCGGAATTTCTTGTGGAGAACGGCCTGGCTTACGTCCCGTCCTCCCGCCCTCGACCTCACATGGCTAGCCTACCCCGCCGGGCGCCGCTCCATTGGGGATACGGTACGGCAAAGCGCGACGCCGCACGATGCCAACACTTTGTGCAAAAACCTGGCAGAGTCGACCAAAACCTCGCTTCTTTGACCGGTATTTTTGATGCTTTTCTCTGCCGCCGAAGGTGCACTGAGGGTCGGATCGCCCAAAATTTTTACCGGTCGTTTTGGTCTGCGGTTCTTCCGAGAGGTGCCCGCCTGACAGTTCTTTTTCAGCAGCCTCCGAAAGGCCATCCAGCGGGCAAGCCAGGGGTTGGCAGCCGCCGGCGGTGAGCCTTCCCCGGCCGGGGCAGACGGCTCCGACCGCAAAATTTTTTCGACTTTCGCCGAGGCCAAAACCCCATGCACTTTTAAAGCCTGCCCGCAGCGCCGTCTCCTGTCAGACGTCCCTTGCCGCCTGCGGTGGTCCTCGCCCGGCAGAGAGAAGCCGGAGTCGCCCCCTCTCCGGTTCTTTTTCACCATTCCGGAGCTCTGAAATCTGCCGGACACCGAGTGACCGAGGACGCTTCCAGGAGGGCGGCAGCGAGAGGCAGAGTGCCACCGGTCGGGTCGCCGGTTCTCCCACACTTTGAAAATTTTTCGCTTGTTCTGGTGGGATGGAGAGAGAGCGTGGCTTATGCGCCCTCTGCCCCGCGGTCCGCCCTGGCTGGCCTTACGCCGGTGGTTCGCCAGGCCACCGGCACCTTGTACGGCGGGGACGGCGTGGCTTATGCGCCCGTCAACCCACCTACTCGCCCCGGCTAGCCTTTTACCCGGAGGGCGCCACGCTCCGGGTACCAGTGAGCGGCACGAACCCAGTCATACCATGCCGCTCACCTCGCGCCCTCTCCGGCCTCCGCCGCGGAGACCTCCCGCTAGGACCTGCGGGGGGCGATTTCTGCCAAAATCTACAAAGTCCCCGATGGTTAAGGACGTAGACTGTTGAGCGGGACCTACACACTCTTGTAGCCGATGGGGCTCGCCATTTCCCGCAGAAAATGGACCACCTCCCGCAGAGGAACATGAAATGCCCCTTCCCGCGGGACCCGAAGGACCGCTCTGTCCGAGCAGGCCTCCAGGACCACGGCACGCAAAAGCGACTCAGTCCCGCTGGCATTACGGATCTGACTTTGTGCAAAAACCAGGCAGAGTCGACCAAAACCTCCCTTCTTTGACCGGTGTTTTTGTTGCTTTTCTCTGCCGCCGAAGGTGCACTGAGGGTCGGATCGCCCAAAATTTTTACCGGTCGTTTTGGTCTGCGGTTCTTCCGAGAGGTGCCCGCCTGACAGTTCTTTTTCAGCAGCCTCCGAAAGGGCATCCAGCGGGCAAGCCAGGGGTTGGCAGCCGCCGGCGGTGAGCCTTCCCCGGCCGGGGCAGACAGCTCCGACCGCAAATTTTTTTCGACTTTCGCCGAGGCCAAAACCCCATGCACTTTTAAAGCCTGCCCGCAGCGCCGTCTCCTGGCAGACGTCCCTTGCCGCCTGCGGTGGTCCTCGCCCGGCAGAGAGAAGCCGGTTTCGCCCTCTCACCGGTTCTTTTTCACCATTCCGGAGCTCTGAAATCTGCCGGACACCGAGTGACCGAGGACGCTTCCAGGAGGGCGGCAGCGAGAGGCAGAGTGCCACCGGTCGGGTCCCCGGTTCTCCCACACTTTGAAAATTTTTCGCTTGTTCTGGTGGGATGGAGAGAGAGCGTGGCTTATGCGCCCTCTGCCCCGCGGTACGCCCTTGGCTAGCCTTACGCCGGTGGTTCGCCAGGCCACCGGCACCTTGTACAGCGGGGACGGCGTGGCTTATGCGCCCTCTGCCCCGCGGTCCGCCCTGTCTAGCCTTACGCCGGTGGTTCGCCAGGCCACCGGCACCTTGTACGGCGGGGACGGCGTGGCTTATGCGCCCGTCAACCCACCTGCTCGCCCCGGCTAGCCTTTTACCCGGAGGGCGCCACGCTCCGGGTAGCAGTGAGCGGCACGAGCCCAGTCATACCATGCCGCTCACCTCGCACCTTTTCCGGCCTCCGCCGCGGAGACCTCCCGCTAGGACATGCGGGGGGCGATCTTGACCAAAATCTACAAAGTCCCCGATGGTTAAGGACGTAGACTGTTGAGCGGGACCTACACACTCTTGCAGCCGAAGGGGCTCGCCATTTCCCGCAGAAAATGGACCACCTCCCGCAGAGGAACATGAAATGCCCCTTCCCGCGGGACCCGAAAGGACCGCCCTGTCCGAGCAGGCCTCCAGGACCACGGCACGCAAAAGCGACTCAGTCCCGCTGGCATTACGGATCTGACTTAGTGCAAAAACCTGGCAGAGTCGACCAAAACTCCCCTTCTCTGACCGGTATTTTTGTTGCTTTTCTCTGCCGCCGAAGGTGCACTACGGGTCGGATCGCCCAAAATTTTTACCGGTCGTTTTGGTCTGCGGTTCTTCCGAGAGGTGCCCGCCTGACAGTTCTTTTTCAGAAGCCTCCGAAAGGCCATCCAGCGGGCAAGCCATGAGTTGGCAGCCGCCGGCGGTGAGCCTTCCCCGGCCGGGGCAGACAGCTCCGACCGCATAATTTTTTCGACTTTTGCCGAGGCCAAAACCCCATGCACTTTTAAAGCCTGCCCGCAGCGCCGTCTCCTGTCAGACGTCCCCGCCGCCTGCGGTGGTCCTCGCCCGGCAGAGAGAAGCCGGAGTCGCCCTCTCTCCGGTTCTTTTTCACCATTCCGGAGGTCTGAAATCTGCCGTACTCCGAGTGACCGAGGACGCTTCCAGGAGGACGGCAGCGAGAGGCAGAGTGCCACCGGTCGGGAAGCCGGTTCTCCCACACTTTGAAAATTTTTCGCTTGTGCTGGTGGGATGGAGAGAGAGCGTGGCTTATGCGCCCTCTGCCCCGCGGTACGCCCTTGGCTAGCCTTACGCCGGTGGTTCGCCAGGCCACCGGCACCTTGTACGGCGGGGACGGCGTGGCTTATGCGCCCGTCAACCCACCTACTCGCCCCGGCTAGCCTTTTACCCGGAGGGCGCCACGCTCCGGGTAGCAGTGAGCGGCACGAGCCCAGTCATACCATGCCGCTCACCTCGCACCTTTTCCGGCCTCCGCCGCGGAGACCTCCCGCTAGGACATGCGGGGGGCGATCTTGACCAAAATCTACAAAGTCCCCGATGGTTAAGGACGTAGACTGTTGAGCGGGACCTACACACTCTTGCAGCCGAAGGGGCTCGCCATTTCCCGCAGAAAATGGACCACCTCCCGCAGAGGAACATGAAATGCCCCTTCCCGCGGGACCCGAAGGACCACTCTGTCCGAGCAGGCTTCCAGGACCACGGCACGCAAGAGCGACTCAGTCCCGCTGGCATTACGGATCTGACTTAGTGCAAAAACCTGGCAGAGTCGACCAAAACTCCCCTTCTCTGACCGGTATTTTTGTTGCTTTTCTCTGCCGCCGAAGGTGCACTACGGGTCGGATCGCCCAAAATTTTTACCGGTCGTTTTGGTCTGCGGTTCTTCCGAGAGGTGCCCGCCTGACAGTTCTTTTTCAGCAGCCTCCGAAAGGCCATCCAGCGGGCAAGCCAGGGGTTGGCAGCCGCCGGCGGTGAGCCTTCCCCGGCCGGGGCAGACAGCTCCGACCGCATAATTTTTTCGACTTTCGCCGAGGCCAAAACCCCTTGCACTTTTAAAGCCTGCCCGCAGCGCCGTCTCCTGTCAGACGTCCCCGCCGCCTGCGGTGGTCCTCGCCCGGCAGAGAGAAGCCGGAGTCGCCCTCTCTCCGGTTCTTTTTCACCATTCCGGAGCTCTTAAATCTGCCATACTCCGAGTGACCGAGGACGCTTCCAGGAGGGCGGCAGCGAGAGGCAGAGTGCAACTGGTCGGGAAGCCGGTTCTCCCACACTTTGAAAATTTTTCGCTTGTGCTGGTGGGATGGAGAGAGAGCGTGGCTTATGCGCCCTCTGCCCCGCGGTACGCCCTTGGCTAGCCTTACGCCGGTGGTTCGCCAGGCCACCGGCACCTTGTACGGCGGGGACGGCGTTGCTTATGCGCCCGTCATCCCACCTACTCGCCCCGGCTAGCCTTTTACCCGGAGGGCGCCACGCTCCGGGTAGCAGTGAGCGGCACGAGCCCAGTCATACCATGCCGCTCACCTCGCACCTTTTCCGGCCTCCGCCGCGGAGACCTCCCGCTAGGACATGCGGGGGGCGATCTTGACCAAAATCTACAAAGTCCCCGATGGTTAAGGACGTAGACTGTTGAGCGGGACCTACACACTCTTGCAGCCGAAGGGGCTCGCCATTTCCCGCAGAAAATGGACCACCTCCCGCAGAGGAACATGAAATGCCCCTTCCCGCGGGACCCGAAGGACCACTCTGTCCGAGCAGGCTTCCAGGACCACGGCACGCAAGAGCGACTCAGTCCCGCTGGCATTACGGATCTGACTTAGTGCAAAAACCTGGCAGAGTCGACCAAAACTCCCCTTCTCTGACCGGTATTTTTGTTGCTTTTCTCTGCCGCCGAAGGTGCACTACGGGTCGGATCGCCCAAAATTTTTACCGGTCGTTTTGGTCTGCGGTTCTTCCGAGAGGTGCCCGCCTGACAGTTCTTTTTCAGCAGCCTCCGAAAGGCCATCCAGCGGGCAAGCCAGGGGTTGGCAGCCGCCGGCGGTGAGCCTTCCCCGGCCGGGGCAGACAGCTCCGACCGCATAATTTTTTCGACTTTCGCCGAGGCCAAAACCCCATGCACTTTTAAAGCCTGCCCGCAGCGCCGTCTCCTGTCAGACGTCCCCGCCGCCTGCGGTGGTCCTCGCCCGGCAGAGAGAAGCCGGAGTCGCCCTCTCTCCGGTTCTTTTTCACCATTCCGGAGCTCTTAAATCTGCCATACTCCGAGTGACCGAGGACGCTTCCAGGAGGGCGGCAGCGAGAGGCAGAGTGCAACCGGTCGGGAAGCCGGTTCTCCCACACTTTGAAAATTTTTCGCTTGTGCTGGTGGGATGGAGAGAGAGCGTGGCTTATGCGCCCTCTGCCCCGCGGTACGCCCTTGGCTAGCCTTACGCCGGTGGTTCGCCAGGCCACCGGCACCTTGTACGGCGGGGACGGCGTTGCTTATGCGCCCGTCATCCCACCTACTCGCCCCGGCTAGCCTTTTACCCGGAGGGCGCCACGCTCCGGGTAGCAGTGAGCGGCACGAGCCCAGTCATACCATGCCGCTCACCTCGCACCTTTTCCGGCCTCCGCCGCGGAGACCTCACGCTCTGTTCTGCGGAGAGCGATTTTGGGCAAAATCTACAAAGTCCCCGATGGTTAAGGACGTAGACTGTTCAGCGGGACCTACACACTCTTGTAGCCGAAGGGGCTCGCCATTTCCCGCAGAAAATGGATCACCTCCCGCAGAGGAACATGAAATGCCCCTTCCCGCGGGACCCGCAGGACCGCTCTGTCCGAGCAGGCCTCCAGGACCACGGCACGCAAAAGCGACTCAGTCCCGCTGGCATTACGGATCTGACTTAGTGCAAAAACCTGGCAGAGTCGACCAAAACTCCCCTTCTCTGACCGGTATTTTTGTTGCTTTTCTCTGCCGCCGAAGGTGCACTACGGGTCGGATCGCCCAAAATTTTTACCGGTCGTTTTGGTCTGCGGTTCTTCCGAGAGGTGCCCGCCTGACAGTTCTTTTTCAGAAGCCTCCGAAAGGGCATCCAGCGGGCAAGCCAGGGGTTGGCAGCCGCCGGCGGTGAGCCTTCCCCGGCCGGGGCAGACAGCTCCGACCGCATAATTTTTTCGACTTTTGCCGAGGCCAAAACCCCATGCACTTTTAAAGCCTGCCCGCAGCGCCGTCTCCTGTCAGACGTCCCCGCCGCCTGCGGTGGTCCTCGCCCGGCAGAGAGAAGCCGGAGTCGCCCTCTCTCCGGTTCTTTTTCACCATTCCGGAGCTCTTAAATCTGCCGTACTCCGAGTGACCGAGGACGCTTCCAGGAGGGCGGCAGCGAGAGGCAGAGTGCCACCGGTCGGGAAGCCGGTTCTCCCACACTTTGAAAATATTTCGCTTGTGCTGGTGGGATGGAGAGAGAGCGTGGCTTATGCGCCCTCTGCCCCGCGGTCCGCCCTGGCTAGCCTTACGCCGGTGGTTCGCCAGGCCACCGGCACCTTGTACGGCGGGGACGGCGTTGCTTATGCGCCCGTCATCCCACCTACTCGCCCCGGCTAGCCTTTTACCCGGAGGGCGCCACGCTCCGGGTAGCAGTGAGCGGCACGAGCCCAGTCATACCATGCCGCTCACCTCGCACCTTTTCCGGCCTCCGCCGCGGAGACCTCACGCTCTGTTCTGCGGAGAGCGATTTTGGGCAAAATCTACAAAGTCCCCGATGGTTAAGGACGTAGACTGTTGAGCGGGACCTACACACTCTTGTAGCCGAAGGGGCTCGCCATTTATTCCCGGGTAGCCTGAGTGGCTGCTCCCGCTGAGCTCTCACTTCCATGGGCATGTTCCTCACCGGGACATACTACCAAGTGTGGCCGGGTTTCGAGCTCCAAACTCGGCTTGCACTTGGTCGCTTGGGGGGTCCCCTCCGCTCCGGGAAGGGCGCCCTCCAGCGGGCAGACGAGGGTACTTCTAGTCTGCCCGAGCTCCATGGGGCCCCTCTCGCCCCTAGGCTCCCCGCCCAGGGTTCCAGGGTCCCGGATACAGCCACCCTGTCGAGTTCGGTATAGGGTACCGGGCCTGGCTGGAATCACGCCGGGATCGGTGAGACCTCCTCGGCCGCGGCTCAGCCTCCAAACTCCCTTTCGCGGTTCTCTTCCCTTCAACTTCCATGGGCATGTTCCACACCGGGACCTCCGACCAAGTGTGGCCGGGGAACAGTCGCCCATGCCCGGGTAGCCTCAGCAAGTGCTCCCGCTGAGGTCAACTTGGAGGTTGGAGCTCCGACTTCCATGGGCACTGTTCCTCCCCGGGACCTGCCGCCAAGTCTGGCCGGGGACAGTGACACATTCCCGGGTAGCTTGAGCGGCTTCTCCCGCTGAACTCTTACTTCCATGGGCATGTTCCTCATCAGGAACCAACGACCAAGTGTGGCCCAGGGACAGTGACACATTCCCGGGTAGCCTCAGCAGCTGCTCCCGCTGAGCTACTTCCATGGGCACTATTCCTCCCCGGGACTTGCCGCCAAGTCTTGGCCGGGGGACAGTGACACATTGCCGGGTAGCCTGAGTGGCTGCTCCCGCTGAGCTCTTACTTCCATGGGCATGTTCCTCACCGGGACCAACTACCAAGTGTGGCCGGGTTTCGAGCTCCAAACTCGGCTTGCACTTGGTCGCTTGGGGGGTCCCCTCCGCTCCGGGAAGGGCGCCCTCCAGCGGGCAGACGAGGGTACTTCTAGTCTGCCCGAGCTCCATGGGGCCCCTCTCGCCCCTAGGCTCCCCGCCCAGGGTTCCAGGGTCCCGGATACAGCCACCCTGTCGAGTTCGGTATAGGGTACCGGGCCTGGCTGGAATCACGCCGGGATCGGTGAGACCTCCTCGGCCGCGGCTCAGCCTCCAGACTCCCTTTCGCGGTTCTCTTCCCTTCAACTTCCATGGGCATGTTCCACACCGGGACCTCCGACCAAGTGTGGCCGGGGAACAGTCGCCCATGCCCGGGTAGCCTCAGCAAGTGCTCCCGCTGAGGTCAACTTGGAGGTTGGAGCTCCGACTTCCATGGGCACTGTTCCTCCCCGGGACCTGCCGCCAAGTCTGGCCGGGGGACAGTGACACATTCCCGGGTAGCTTGAGCGGCTTCTCCCGCTGAACTCTTACTTCCATGGGCATGTTCCTCATCAGGAACCAACGACCAAGTGTGGCCCAGGGACAGTGACACATTCCCGGGTAGCCTCAGCAGCTGCTCCCGCTGAGCTACTTCCATGAGCACTATTCCTCCCCGGGACCTGCCGCCAAGTCTGGCCGGGGGACAGTGACACATTCCCGGGTAGCCTCAGCAGCTGCTCCCGCTGAGCTACTTCCATGGGCACTATTCCTCCCCGGGACTTGCCGCAAGTCTTGGCCGGGGGACAGTGACACATTGCCGGGTAGCCTGAGTGGCTGCTCCCGCTGAGCTCTTACTTCCATGGGCATGTTCCTCACCGGGACCAACTACCAAGTGTGGCCGGGTTTCGAGCTCCAAACTCGGCTTGCACTTGGTCGCTTGGGGGGTCCCCTCCGCTCCGGGAAGGGCGCCCTCCAGCGGGCAGACGAGGGTACTTCTAGTCTGCCCGAGCTCCATGGGGCCCCTCTCGCCCCTAGGCTCCCCGCCCAGGGTTCCAGGGTCCCGGATACAGCCACCCTGTCGAGTTCGGTATAGGGTACCGGGCCTGGCTGGAATCACGCCGGGATCGGTGAGACCTCCTCGGCCGCGGCTCAGCCTCCAAACTCCCTTTCGCGGTTCTCTTCCCTTCAACTTCCATGGGCATGTTCCACACCGGGACCTCCGACCAAGTGTGGCCGGGGAACAGTCGCCCATGCCCGGGTAGCCTCAGCAAGTGCTCCCGCTGAGGTCAACTTGGAGGTTGGAGCTCCGACTTCCATGGGCACTGTTCCTCCCCGGGACCTGCCGCCAAGTCTGGCCGGGGGACAGTGACACATTCCCGGGTAGCTTGAGCGGCTTCTCCCGCTGAACTCTTACTTCCATGGGCATGTTCCTCATCAGGAACCAACGACCAAGTGTGGCCCAGGGACAGTGACACATTCCCGGGTAGCCTCAGCAGCTGCTCCCGCTGAGCTACTTCCATGAGCACTATTCCTCCCCGGGACCTGCCGCCAAGTCTGGCCGGGGGACAGTGACACATTCCCGGGTAGCCTCAGCAGCTGCTCCCGCTGAGCTACTTCCATGGGAACTATTCCTCCCCGGGACTTGCCGCCAAGTCTTGGCCGGGGGACAGTGACACATTCCCGGGTAGCCTGAGTGGCTGCTCCCGCTGAGCTCTTACTTCCATGGGCATGTTCCTCACCGGGACATACTACCAAGTGTGGCCGGGTTTCGAGCTCCAAACTCGGCTTGCACTTGGTCGCTTGGGGGGTCCCCTCCGCTCCGGGAAGGGCGCCCTCCAGCGGGCAGACGAGGGTACTTCTAGTCTGCCCGAGCTCCATGGGCCCCTCTCGCCCCTAGGCTCCCCGCCCAGGGTTCCAGGGTCCCGGATACAGCCACCCTGTCGAGTTCGGTATAGGGTACCGGGCCTGGCTGGAATCACGCCGGGATCGGTGAGACCTCCTCGGCCGCGGCTCAGCCTCCAGACTCCCTTTCGCGGTTCTCTTCCCTTCAACTTCCATGGGCATGTTCCACACCGGGACCTCCGACCAAGTGTGGCCGGGGAACAGTCGCCCATGCCCGGGTAGCCTCAGCAAGTGCTCCCGCTGAGGTCAACTTGGAGGTTGGAGCTCCGACTTCCATGGGCACTGTTCCTCCCCGGGACCTGCCGCCAAGTCTGGCCGGGGGACAGTGACACATTCCCGGGTAGCTTGAGCGGCTTCTCCCGCTGAACTCTTACTTCCATGGGCATGTTCCTCATCAGGAACCAACGACCAAGTGTGGCCCAGGGACAGTGACACATTCCCGGGTAGCCTCAGCAGCTGCTCCCGCTGAGCTACTTCCATGAGCACTATTCCTCCCGGGACCTGCCGCCAAGTCTGGCCGGGGGACAGTGACACATTCCCGGGTAGCCTCAGCAGCTGCTCCCGCTGAGCTACTTCCATGGGCACTATTCCTCCCCGGGACTTGCCGCCAAGTCTTGGCCGGGGGACAGTGACACATTGCCGGGTAGCCTGAGTGGCTGCTCCCGCTGAGCTCTTACTTCCATGGGCATGTTCCTCACCGGGACCAACTACCAAGTGTGGCCGGGTTTCGAGCTCCAAACTCGGCTTGCACTTGGTCGCTTGGGGGGTCCCCTCCGCTCCGGGAAGGGCGCCCTCCAGCGGGCAGACGAGGGTACTTCTAGTCTGCCCGAGCTCCATGGGGCCCCTCTCGCCCCTAGGCTCCCCGCCCAGGGTTCCAGGGTCCCGGATACAGCCACCCTGTCGAGTTCGGTATAGGGTACCGGGCCTGGCTGGAATCACGCCGGGATCGGTGAGACCTCCTCGGCCGCGGCTCAGCCTCCAAACTCCCTTTCGCGGTTCTCTTCCTT